>NW_025943347.1:35727-40133 GCF_000764305.2 Hyalella azteca | reverse complement strand
GGTAACCCAGTGAAGGTAACTCTGTGAAGGATAACTCAGTGAAGGGTAACTCGGTAAAGGGTAACTCGGTAAAGGGTAACTCGGTAAAGGGTAACTCAGTGAAGGGTAACTCTGTGAAAGGCAACTCTGAAGGGTAACTCAGTGAAGGGTAACTCAGTGAAGGGTAAGTCAGTAAAGGGTAACTCTGTGTAGGATAACTCAGTGAAGGGTAACCCAGTGAAGGGTAACTCTGTGAAGGGTAACTCAGTGAAAGGTAACCTAGTGAAGGGTAACTCAGTGAAAGGTAACCTAGTGAAGGGTAACTCAAAGAAGGAACTCTGTGTGGGGTAACTCAGTGAAGGGTAACTCAGTGAAAGGTAACCCAGTGAAGGCTAACTCAGTGAAGGGTAACTTAGTGAAGGGTAACACAGTGAAGGGTAACTCTGTGAAGGGTAACTCTGTGAAGGTTAACTCTGTGAAGGGTAACTCTGTGAAGGGTAACTTTGTGAAGGGTAACTCAGTGAAGGGTAACTCAGTGAAGTAACTCAGTGAAGGGTAACTCAGTGAAGGGTAACTCAGTGAAGGGTAACTCCTGTCTCTTATACACATCTAGATGTGTATAAGAGACAGGGGTAACTCAGTGAAGGGTAACTCAGTGAAGGGTAACTCAGTGAAGGGTAACTCAGTGAAGAGTAACTCAGTGAAGGGTAACTCAGTGGAGAGTAACTCAGTGAAGGGTAACTCGGTGAAGAGTAACCCAGTGAAGGGTAACTCAGTGAAGGGCAACTCAGTGAAGGGTAACTCAGTATAGGGTAACTCAGTGAAGGGTAAGTCAGTGAAGGGTAACTCAGTGAAGGTAGCTCAGTGAAGGGTAACTCAGTGAAGCGTAACTCAGTGAAGGGTAACTCAGTGAAGGGTAACTCAGTGAAGAGTAACTCAGTGAAGGGTAACTCAGTGAAGGGTAACCCAGTGAAGGGTAACTTTATACTATGGTCTCGTATTTATAACTTCTAACGTCTGTCTTAAGGAATACTTTGAACACTAAGGTTACCCAAGGTAACCTCCTCCCCGCTATGTTACGGCAGGGGTACAAACCCCCGAGACGCCGCCCCCCTCAGCGCCAAACTCGTGAGTAGAAACAGTCGACATCATGGTAGTTTTTTATACTGTTGAAGCTGTTGAATTTATTGTTGATGTTCTTGTTGCTCATGATGATGATTATGATTATGTTGGGTCGCCTGCCGAAGACCACCACTGCCCTGGATGTAATGGACCATCATGATTCCTGCCTTCCGGAACGTAGCCTTCAACACTTCAAGCCGTCAGTATCTAGGCCGTGGGTCGAACCAGTCCTCGGTCGAACGGCCACTTGTCGAAGGACGATAAATTTTAGAACAGAACTATGATATCTGAAACCTAACCTCAGATGCGGTGAACGTAAAATTACGTAATTTAACGATGCCCGGAAGTCAGATTCGATCCGCGGCCTGGTGGTGCACGGCAGGTTTTATGCGAGGCCGGACGAGGACAAAGCCGAGTGGTGCACGGCTGATTGGTGGATGTCCGGAGAGATCCAAGGCGTTCGATTCAGGGCTTATTGGTGCACAAAATTGGTGGTGCACGGCTGCGCTCCCATTATATTGATGCTTTTTCTAATGATGATTTTGATGCTGATGTTGATTCTGTTGTTGATGTTGGTGTTGTCCCGCATTGACTTGGGTTCACTGGAAAACGGACGTAATTTCCAACAGAATACATAAAAAGCAAACAATTTTATTATCAGTGCTTTGATTTATTTTATCTGTTATAGGCTACTTTATATTGATGAATATGTTTGCAAATTCATTGTTAAATTTGCTTGACTTGGCTGTGCGCTGATTGGTTGCCTCACTCCCACCTCCGCCGATCGTTGATGAATGTTGCCGTTCAGCACATCTAAGGTGCTTTTGTACACGGGGCCAGTAGTGAAGGCCAGTACAACTTGCATATACCTGCCTCCACTAATTACCGTGCTGTTGACCTCGTGGATAATTGGTGTTACTGGCCGCCATTACTTGCTTAGTGTATAGGCGCTACTGGCCACGGAAGGACTCAACAAGCCTTTACACTAGGCCAGTATCATGATAATTAGTATCGACTAGTATGTGATACTTGTATTGGCCGCCTCTACTGGCCCCGTGTACAGGCACCTATTTGGCGGAGCACGGGTAAAAGAGCAGAACATTTTAACCCTAATTACCTTCAAGTTATCGTGTGACGCTAAAACCTGATTTCAGCAAGGATTTCTGCCCAACATTCTTATAGGTAATTTTTATGTGTCTTCCATTTTACATACTCCGCGATTATTTTACCAGGTATTAATATAGATTGTTTTCTATCGAATGCAGTCTTCAAACGCACAATTCTGAACTCGAATCCATTTTTACAAGTTATGAGAATGAAACGACCGAATTTCTGGTCTCTAGCAAAGCCATTTCCGTGTACGACAATTTCGACCGCCCGATTTTGTGGTGATGTTACTGATGGTGAGAGACAAAGTCATTCGCGTGTGCGTATGCCTGAGAACATATGCATCTTCATCTCTGGTTTCTTTCTCAAATTTTATTTGTTTCAATAGATTTTTCATCTCATTTTCTGTGAGTTAATTACCCGCCATCGCAAAAACTACATGAAATGAGATGCATGAGCGTAGCGGAAAGCCGAGTACCTCCCACCTCGGTAGCCCGTGGAACACTAAAGTCGTAAGTCTGACAGGAGCACAGTTCGCTGCCGACAATCGGAGCAGCTCACTCGATCGGTAGTAAAAGTTTATACGTACGTAGTTTGCTAAATGATCTGCCTCATTATTATTGATGAAAATAACTAAAATATTATTGATCGAACACCAAGAATAGATGTCAGTTAAAGAGTATCTTGACAGCCAAGGCTATGAGATTTGTTGTTATGTTTTTTAAGGAAGTTATTAGAAATGAAGGGCGTTTACCCACCCACCCGACGCGATTAGGTTTAATTCGTCTCTTTGGGAGTACGTTTCTGTGTCATCAATGATGCGTTAAGGGATATAGTTCGATAAAATGTAATTCATCTTAAAATCGCCTTCGCAGCGTACGTGAGATTGATGACATCTTCAATAATCTTGTACTGAAACAGGTACTTAATTAAACCGCCGCACCCGAGGTTGTAGCACGCTTTTTAGTCGACAATTGTTTTCAGTATTAGTAGTATTTCTGTTTATGATTTCTTATTATAATGAAGGTAATACTGCGTGTATTTATGCATCTGTAATAATTTGTGGTTGTTATTTAACATTGTGGAATTCTAGAGGGGTTTTAAATGAGCAAAAAAATATAGCATATTGCAAAGGCCATCGCATAACCAATCACAGTCTGGATAGGATGACGTCACAATCTTATTAACCAATCACAGTCTGGAGAGGATAACGTCACAATCTTATCAACCAATCACAGTCTGGATAGGATGACGTCACAATCTTATCAACCAATCACAGTCTGGATAGGATCACGTCACAATCTTATCAACCAATCACAGTCTGAAGAGGATGACATCTCAACCAATCACAGCTGGAAAGGGACATGTTTTCGCCCGAAAATTAAGGTAACTTTAAGTTTTATCCTAATATTCCACCATGTTTATGTACAATACTTAATGAACGCTAAATGAACATATGTCCTTGTTGTCCTCAGCTCCCACTCTGCTGGCTCCCCCCGTCGGCCACCCCCTCCGGTGCAAGCCCCCCAGTGAGGGAGGGGGCGGGAGTGCCGATGCCTCGACCAATTGCAGCGCTGGGCAAGGACAGTCAAATGATGACGTCACTGTCCTGCCAGCCAATCACGACATGCCTGATGTCGTCACTGTCGTTCCAACCAATCACGATATGCCAGATGACGTCACTGTCGTGCCAGCCAATCACGATTTGCCAGATGACGTCACCGTCGTGCCAGCCAATCATGATATGCCTGATGACGTCACTGTCCGGCCAGCCAATCACGACATGCCAGATGATGGCGACTGTTCAGATACCGACATGGAAGTCAAATCTCTGGATTTGACAGGTACGTTATTACATTGTTATTTTTCCTAGTAATGTGTTACTATTATTTTATTAATGTTATTCTTAATGAATCAGCAGGCATTTGGTGACCGTGCTCTCAGAGAATTGAGTGTGATATTGTCAAAATAACTAGTAAAACCCTAGAAAAATTTGGATGCGGGCACGACTCTGCATCAGGTGCCGCCTAAGACTCGGGGAACACGAAAATCAGCCGCTCATGTGCGCCTCGGCCGGGCCTGAAATGCCGAACACACTTGTCATACTCTCAGGACACACTTGTCATACTCTCAGGACACACTTGTCATACTCTCAGGACACACTTGTCATACTCTCAGGACACACTTGTCATACTCTC
>NW_025943347.1:32371-35680 GCF_000764305.2 Hyalella azteca | reverse complement strand
ATGTACAGACGATGTTATGATGTACAGACGATGTTATGTACAGACGATGTTATGTACAGACGATGTTATGTACAGACGATGTTATGATGTACAGACGATGTTATGATGTACAGACGATGTTATGTACAGACGATGTTATGCTGATGTCACCCCCCTCCCCCAGGGACCCCCGGTGGGGGCGGTGTGGGGGAGGAGCGCGCGCGCCCCATGTCCTGGGAGGGCGCCCTGGCACACAACTCTCAGGTGGGTCAATTTGACCCACTAATTTATTCACCCGTGTGGGATGATTTAACCTGCTGTCTTGTTTTGTTTAAAAGAATTTCTTAAATAAGTCCATTTATATATAGTCTGCCGAGGCGAATTTCTTGAATTTTATTTATTAATGGTATAGATATTTATGAATATAGGTATATACCATAAATATTGAAACATTATATTTCAATTATATTTATATATTATATTTATGGTAATTTTTCGAGAATTCCCCCGCGTTTCGTTCACTGAGAAGACAAAACAAAAAATTATTTCACAGCGCCAGCCTCCAGAAATGTCTGCACTCATAAAAATCGAATAAATTTCGTCCAACTAGCGATGCACTTCCTGCCATTTTATGCCTCATCCTGACACAGTTTTACCAAACATAAGAACGTATCATTATTCATTACAGCCCGGCACTAAAGTGTGTCACTATTTATGGGCCAATATTACCCATGAATTTTTCTTCACTATTTATGGGCCAATATTACCCATGAATTTTTCTTCACTATTTATGGGCCAATATTACCCATGAATTTTTCTTCACTATTTATGGGCCAATATTACCCATGAATTTTTCTTCACTATTTATGGGCCAAAATTGTACCCATTAATTTTTCTTCACTATTTATGGGCCAATTTTACCCATGAATTTTTCTTCCCTATTAATGGGCCAATATTGTTTTCTTCACTATTTATGGGTCAATATTGTTTTCTTCACTATTTATGGGTCAATATCACCCATGAATTTTCCTGGGTATATGTGCGTGCGGCGGCATGCAGGCACTCAGTGTCGAGCTGGCGGGCGCGGGGGGAGGTTGTGCGCCGCGTCGCTCCTTGTCTACATAAAAAACCGCGCGTTGTACCTCAATTGTGCTACACTAATAACACAAGTGGTTAATAACAACAACCTGGTTAACTGTTATTGTTGATAGTGCTGTTATTGAGGGTTGTTATTGTGCACAACTGCAGCCATGTGACGAGTTCTTAGAAACTGACGCAACGGTTACGAGGAGGACGTGTTATGGTGCCGTTATTGTTGCTGTTATGGTGCCGTTATTGTTGCTGTTATGGTGCCGTTATTGTTGCTGTTATGGTGCCGTTATTGTTGCTGTTATGGTGCCGTTATTGTTGCTGTTATGGTGCCGTTATTGTTGCTGTTATGGTGCCGTTATTGTTGCTGTTATGGTGCCGTTATTGTTGCTGTTATGGTGCCGTTATTGTTGCTGTTATGGTGCCGTTATTGTTGCTGTTATGGTGCCGTTATTGTTGCTGTTATGGTGCCGTTATTGTTGCTGTTATGGTGCCGTTATTGTTGCTGTTANTCCTCCCCCCCCCAACTTTTAGGCAACATTTATAATCAATATAAATTATAAATAAATGGTTATAATTAAAATAGTTTAGAATAGAATTATCAACAAATCAAGGCACCAATAATTAAGGGGAGCGTCTTGGTCCAAAATCGACAATTTCGGCTTTTCCTGTTTTTAGTCTCATCTTAAAGCTGACATTCTGACCTATCCAACGGTACCGTTACCATTTCTGTACGTTGATTTATGCGTGTTACCATTTCTGTACGTTGATTTATGCGTGTTACCATCTCTGTACGTTGATTTATGCGTTCACGACAGATCCCGAAAGGGAGGGGGGTGGGGGAATTCTTTCACATCTAACATAGGGAATAATTCCCGCAGTGCACTATATATAGCTAGTCTATACAGACACTCAGCTCCAGTAACCTTGCGGCAGTCGTACGGGGTGGTTCTCGCGCCGTCACTCGTACCATCCTTGACAGAAATTGAGCTCCAGTATCGTCTAGAGTTTTGAAGCTACATCAATGAGAGATATACCATTCGGTTTGCAAAGAAAAGATCTACAAATTGTTATAGGCGTTTTTATAATTTCGTTATAGTTTGTTTTTTATTTTGCAAAAAGGGGGGTGGAATGGGGTAAAATCGAAAAATTTCTGAAAAATTTACGAAAAATGCTCCCACACCCACAAAAATTGGAAATCAATTTGTAGATAAAAAAATCGCAGATAAAATCAGAGATAAAATAAAATAAATGGAGATAAAATCAAAATCAATTTGTAGATATGGTCTTTACGCATCGAATATGTGTCTCGATGTTGTAGCTTGAAAATCCTAGGCCCGCGGAGATTTCTACAGTACCCCCTTTTTTGGCCGTTTTCCAAGAATTTCTCGTTTTCTTTCATTTTTTTCGAAAAATTCACATGAACAAAAAAGTCTTAGAATTGCGTTTTACATCCGTGTATTAAATTTCGAAGTGATCCGTCCGTAAATAAAATGTTTTTTTCGGACCAAGACGCTCCCCTTAACCAAAAATCCTTAACTAAGGATATCTAACTAACTTAACTATATATCCTTAATTTTAGTGTTAACTCCATTGATATTAATTCAGGGTTGGATTAATTAGGTCAATTATGTTGATTAGGCTATTAAGTAATAATAATACGAATCTTAAATAATAAAAGTTCATTATTTAAATTCTTTTTTTTTTGTATTTTCAATTTATTAATAATCTTTTATCAATGAAAATTGAATTTATTCCCTTAATTTTATTATTATTTTTTACTTTTCATCATTTTTAATTTTTTACATTACTTAATTTCATTTTTACTAATAATTAATAATTTAATTTTTAATAATTTTTACTTTAATAAAAATTTAAAAAAATAATTTTATTTTTATTTTTTATTAATTATTATTTTTTATCTAAATTTAATTGAATAGGTAATAATTAACCCCCCTCCCCCCAGAGCCCCATCCAGCAGCGGCACATCAACTCTGTGTCTGTCTCTTATACACATCTAGATGTGTATAAGAGACAGCTTATATACTGCCCGCCTAGTTGGCAACCCCTGGCCAGTGCTGCCTTATATACTGCCCGCCTAGTTGGCAACCCCTGGCCAGTGCTGCCTTATATACTGCCCGCCTAGTTGGCAACCCCTGGCCTGTGCTGCCTTATATACTGCCCGCCTAGTTGGCAACCCCTGGCCAGTGCTGCCTTATATACTGCCCGCCTAGTTGGCAA
>NW_025943347.1:31013-31478 GCF_000764305.2 Hyalella azteca | reverse complement strand
CACACGCACACAGCCACACACGCACACAGCCACACACGCACACAGCCACACACGCACACAGCCACACACGCACACAGCTGTTATCTGCAATAGATAAGCTGCACCCTGTGACCTCCACACAGCAACATACAAGAGCTCTGTGTGGGCGCTGTGTACTGGGTGGCGGGAGCGGCGGTGTTGTCGGGTGGCGGGAGCGGCGGTGTTGTCGGGTGGTGGGAGCGGCGGTGTTGTCGGGTGGTGGGAGCGGCGGTGTTGTCGGGTGGTGGGAGCGGCGGTGTCAGCTATCACCGCGCGTCCTTGTCAGTGAACTTGAGACACGTACACGGCGTGTGCGTGTGGCTGCGTACACGGCGTGTGCGTGTGGCCGCGTACACGGCGTGTGCGTGTGGCCGCGTACACGGCGTGTGCGTGTGGCCGCGTACACGGCGTGTGCGTGTGGCCGCGTACACGGCGTGTGCGTGTGGC
>NW_025943347.1:0-30729 GCF_000764305.2 Hyalella azteca | reverse complement strand
GGGGACCGTTACGGCGGGTGGCGGGGACCGTTACGGCGGGTGGCGGGGACCGTTACGGCGGTTGACGGGATGCCACAACAAAATGCGTAGTAAATACAACAAGACCAAAACGTGTTGGCAACATGTCGCGTGCTCGACACGTTGACGGCAAAATAAAAAATTAGTTCATAAATTCAATAATATTTAGCATGACGAAATTAATTAATTAAAGTCAACGATATTAAGTATAATAAAAATAGTTCATAAATTCAGCACTATTAATTATAATTCTATTTCTATTTCACACATAAAACTATAATATTCCCCGAAGCTTTCGGTTAACATTCCTCGTATGAATGCGTGTATAAACACTTTATGCCCTGTGTATATTCTATATACTCGTGTATACCCTGTATACTCTTATCCTGATGTACCCTGTATACTTTGTATGCCCTGTATACTCTGTATACCCTGTGTAGTCTTAACCTTATGTGTCATGTATTCCTCGTGTTTATTGTGTACCCTGTATATCCTGTCCCTCGTATACTCTGTATACCCTGTATTCTGCGTTGCTCGTGTACCCTGTGTACTCTGTGTAGCTTGTGTGCCGCGGTCACGCGGGAGAGCGCGACCTTGCTTGGGACCTGCGCCAAGACTGCCTGTGTGTTCATACATGCGTGTGTGTGTGTGTGTGCGTGTGTGTGTTCATACATGCGTGTGTGTGTGTGGTGCCTGTCTTAATACACGTGTGTCTGTACGTGTTTTCACACACGTGTATGAGGCGTGCGTATGTATATTCATACACGTGTACGTGTGGGCGTGTACGTATGCTCATACACGTGTATGAGGCGTGTGTACGTATGCTCACACACGTGTATGAGCCTGTATGTATGTTTACATACATTTACATACTTCTCATACATTTTTTTTACAGTTTACATACATTTTACAAGTTTACATTTTTTGTAATTTGTACAAGTTTACATACATTTACATACTTCTCAGCTGCAATAACACTGTACAGTTTATGCAGTTTTATCACAGCTGTAATGAGGTTCACTCCCCCAGGAGGACGGGATGAGAGAGCTGGAGGAGCCCATGTCACCCATGTCCCCCGACGCTCCCACCGCCATACACCTCCCCCACGACCAGGTAATGGGGGGGACTGGGGTTGTTACGCCTCCCCCAGGAAGAGGGGGAAGCGGGGATAATACTCCCCTCTTACACGCGTACACGATGCTCATTAACACGTTGACTACGTATTGGTACATATGCGTACCACGAAATGTATTTCTCCAGGACGTAGTGGTACATAATTCAGGTTGCCTAAAATCGGCCAAATCTGAGAACAAAAAAGGCCAAAAAAACGATAATTCAATGTATACTAGTTTATTTGTAGGTTCCGCTATAAAATTTCCATTTATTTTCTTTTTGCAATATTTAAAATTTAATTAGGAACTACCCCTATCATAAATTTTAGCCGGCCAACGCAATTGAGAAAAACTAAATCACGGAATTTGTCCGGAAAAAATGACCGTCTGGCAACCCTGTTTAAAAACAGTACAAAAATGAAATAATAGTACAAGATGAAGCAATCCGAGTCAACGTGTTAAACTATAAGCTCTACCTGAGGATCGGTTTACGTTGACTAAGTTAGTAAGGGATAAGAAATACAGATCTGTGCAGATAACATATCTTGTATACGGGGTGATCATACATTACGATACAGAGGAATAAGCTACGACATCGACCGTAAGGTCGGAGAACTCAAGCTACACGCTACATCGCGGAGTGCTCATCAGCTACTGGGGGGTCTGCTTAAGGTTGCTAGCCCTTATATAGGCTTCGCTTCCGCCCACTACTGAGGTCTTGATCGCGTGATCTATCACGTGTCTATCAGATGTTGACTCGTCCTCAATCTCTATCAGGTCAAGTGAATATTACGTCTCAATTACATACAATATTAATGATTATAATGAGACGCCAGATTGACACCGGACATAGTGGTGCTGAGGCGGACGATCAGGGACCGTTAAGTGCCTCCCCTTGTCATAGCCCCCCGTGTTATAGACCCCTTAATTGTAGCCCCCCCCCCGTGTATTAGGCCCCTTGTAGCCCCCGATGTAACAGCCTCCCCTGGAGCCCCCGATGTAACAGCCCCCCTGTAACCCCCCGATGTAACAGCCCCCCCTGTAGCCCCCCGTATAGAAGCTAACCAGTCACACGTTATGATGACGTCACGTTGCAGGTATTTGTCACCACCGAGAACACCAACACCATCATCACATCACCAACACAGCAGGCGGCCGTGGTTGCCAGCAGTGCCGCCCTGGTGCCGTTAGCGCTCCTGTCAACAGTTGCCGCTGCTGTCAACCTCTCGACAACAGCCGCTGTCAACAGCAGCTCTTCAGTCTCTGTTGCCACTGCTGTCAACGCAACGGCAACAGCACAACAACAACAGAGTCAACCGCCTGCCCTGTTGCCGTTGAACCAAGTTGCCACAACAACAGCAAACGATGGTAACAACAGTAACAACAGCAACACGACTATTCTACAACAGCACTTGCAGCAGCTGCAGTTTATTGCCACCAACAACAGCAACAATAACAGCAGCAGTGCAGCAGCGCTGTTGCTGTTACAGCAACAGCAGCAGCAGGAGGAGCCGCTGTCGCTGGTGCAGCGGCAGCACCTACAGCTGCAGCAGCAGCTGCAGACGCAGCAGAGTATCCTGCAGCAGCAGCTGCAGCAGTCACAGCAGCTGCAGCAGCAGATCCAGCAGTCCCAACTCCCCCACTCTACCCTGGACTCCCCCATCCCCGCGCGGGGGAGCGACTCAGGGTGTGAGGTGCTCCCCGGCCCCTACACCCCCAACCAGAGCCCCCTCCTCCCCAGGTAAGCCATTGCAACCCCCAAACAATGAGCGTTTTTCGTTAAAAAATATCATTTATTTAAGTTAGAGGTGATTGAAATGCCATATATCTTAGGAAAGATTACTTTTCCTAACGAGGGTAATTCTAAATATAAAAATAAAGGTAACAAGATCATAAAACAAATGAGAAAAACACCTATCGGGACAGACTGTTTTTTTTGACCACCGTTGAACGCACAACCGCACCCGAGCCTTCCACTACCCTGACTGGCGCACCTGCAGTTGAGTGCTGCCTTATATACTGCCCGCCTAGTTGGCAACCCCTGGCCAGTGCTGCCTTATATACTGCCCGCCTAGTTGGCAACCCCTGGCCTCCCTGGCCAGTGTTGCCTTATATACTGCCCGCCTAGTTGGCAACCCCTGGCCTGTGCTGCCTTATATACTGCCCGCCTAGTTGGCAACCCTTGGCCAGGGTTGCCGAATGCCTTCTTAATATCATTTACATACAGTGTATGAAATGTATTGAGCCTGTACTCAACGTATTATTTTTATTGAATGCATTATACACAAGCCTGATGTATTAATTGTGTATCACATCCCGCAGGTTTCACTCCCCCAATCCCCTCTACTCTCCCACCGAGAGCCCGGGGATCACACGACACCTGTCGGGGTTTGCCTCCCCCTATAGGTGAGATGGTGGGGGTTGCCTCAGGGATGTGGGGGTTACGGAGTAACTATAAATGTTTTTACCCTAAAATGTTCACGTTTTTACCCCAGTTTGGGGCAAAAAAAATTTTACCCCAAAAAGCTAAATTTTGCTTAAACATTTTTTTACATTTTTTGTACCCTCTACTGGGTTTAATTAATTTTTCCCCCTCCCCCAGCCACTCCCCCTCGACGGGGCTGAGCCGCAACAACAGCGACGCCTCCCAGTACGGGGGCTCCTACACCTCCTACTCCAGCGCCCCCTCCCCCATCTCCCCCACCCCCCACTACTCCCCCCCGTCCCAGGTGAGTCATGCTACTCCCCCTCCACCCCCCCCCAACTTTTAGGCAACATTTATAATCAATATAAATTATAAATAAATGGTTATAATTAAAATAGTTTAGAATAGAATTATCAACAAATCAAGGCACCAATAATTAAGGGGAGCGTCTTGGTCCAAAATCGACAATTTCGGCTTTTCCNGTGGCTGTGAGGCAGGGAGTCAGGTCTGGGTGGCTGTGAGGCAGGGAGTCAGGGCTGGGTGGCTGTGAGGCGGGGAGGCAGGGCTGGGTGGCTGTGAGGCAGGTCTGGGTGGCTGTGAGGCAGGGAGTCAAGGCTGGCTCCCTGACACACAGTGAACATAACCATAGCTATCGTCGTAACCGTCATTATTTACCATATATAGCTATCTTCACGCCGTCACCACTATTACCACTGTCCGGTGTCAATCAGGGTCTCATTCTAATGATTCTATTCATTATAATTATAGTGTATGATTAGATCTCTATAATTGAGACGTAATATTCGCTAGACGTGGTACAGATTGATGGAAAAGTACTAGACCAGAGTCAGCGTCTTGTCAACATCGCGCGATCAGGACCTTAATGATGGGCGGAAGCCGTGACTCTATAAAAGTACGGGGAACCTTAGTAAAGCCCCCCAGAAGCTGACAAGTATGCACGTCGCAATTTAACTCGCGTTATAGCTACTCCGTCCTAACGGCCGACGTCTTAGCGATACCTGTATCGTATCACACATGTATTACCACCCCATATCGAGATAAGTTATCTTGACAGATAATGTCTTACTTATCCCTCACGAATCCTTCTCCTGTCAGACTATATATTAAACTGTTCGTGAGTGATATGGCACAGCACTACAAGACTGGAAAACTGATCTCGATACGGGGCGGTAAAACATGCGTGATACGATACAGTATATACGGGGTGACTATACATGAGTGATACGCTACAGGTAAAGCTAGGACGTCCACCGTTAGGTATAAATAGCTTCAACGCGAGTTACATGGAGCGTGCCAGTTAGTAACGGGGGGCTTTACTAAGGTTCCCAGCCCTTTTATATAGTCACGGCTTCCGCCCACTATATACTGAGGTCTTGATCGCGTGATCTATCACGTGATGTTGAACAGACGCTGACTCAGGTCTAGTACTCATCACTCCCTACCACGTCTAATGAATATTACGTATAAATTACAATGAATATAATGAGACACCGGACATTACCACCATCACTATCACCATAACCATCACTATCATCACCATCATCACTGTAATCATAACCATCACCATCACCGCCGCCCTTGCAGCAAATCCACGACGTAGAGCATCTGTGGCGGTGCAGCGAGAGCGAGCTGCGGGAGGCGGGGAGCGCCGCCCCCGCCGCCAGAGCGGCGATGGCGGGGGGCGGTGGGGGGGCGGGGGGCGACGTACTCAATGACCTCTGCCAGATCGCGGACAACCGCCTCTACAAGATCGTCAAGTGGTGCAAGAGCCTGCCACTCTTCCGCCACATCGCGGTGAGTGGTGCAAGAGCCTGCCACTCTTCCGCCACATCGCGGTGAGTGGTGCAAGAGCCTGCCACTCTTCCGCCACATCGCGGTGAGTGGTGCAAGAGCCTGCCACTCTTCCGCCACATCGCGGTGAGTGGTGCAAGAGCCTGCCACTCTTCCGCCACATCGCGGTGAGTGGTGCAAGAGCCTGCCACTCTTCCGCCACATCGCGGTGAGTGGTGCAAGAGCCTGCCACTCTTCCGCCACATCGCGGTGAGTGGTGCAAGAGCCTGCCACTCTTCCGCCACATCGCGGTGAGTGGTGCAAGAGCCTGCCACTCTTCCGCCACATCGCGGTGAGTGGTGCAAGAGCCTGCCACTCTTCCGCCACATCGCGGTGAGTGGTGCAAGAGCCTGCCACTCTTCCGCCACATCGCGGTGAGTGGTGCAAGAGCCTGCCACTCTTCCGCCACATCGCGGTGAGTGGTGCAAGAGCCTGCCACTCTTCCGCCACATCGCGGTGAGTGGTGCAAGAGCCTGCCACTCTTCCGCCACATCGCGGTGAGTGGTGCAAGAGCCTGCCACTCTTCCGCCACATCGCGGTGAGTGGTGCAAGAGCCTGCCACTCTTCCGCCACATCGCGGTGAGTGGTGCAAGAGCCTGCCACTCTTCCGCCACATCGCGGTGAGTGGTGCAAGAGCCTGCCACTCTTCCGNGTTATAATGCTAGGTTATAGTGTTGCTCAGGTGGGTCATAATGCTAGGTTATAGTGCTGCTCAGCTCAGGTGGGTTATAATGCTAGGTCATAGTGCTGCTCAGCTCAGGTGGGTTATAATGCTAGGTTATAGTGCTGCTCAGCTCAGGTGGCTTATAATGCTAGGTTATAGTGCTGCTCAGCTCAGGTGGCTTATAATGCTAGGTTATAGTGCTGCTCAGGTGGGTCATAGTGCTAGGTTATAGTGCTGCTTAGTTCAGTAATACCCTACCTATTCATATGCGATCGTCACTAGTTCTAGTTTACACATACAGTTGTGCGCAGTGCGCATCAGCGTACGTCGGTGTGACGTCACGCAACTTCTACATATACTAGGCTGAATGCTACTCAGCTAGTGTACCACTGTACCAGCTGTACTAATGTACCAGCTGTACTAATGTACCATTGTACCAGCTGTACAAATGTACCGCTGTACCAGCTGTACTAATGTACCGCTGTACCAGCTGTACTAATGTACCAGCTGTACTAATGTACCAGCTGTACCAGCTGTACTAATGTACCAGCTGTACTAATGTACCAGCTGTACCAGCTGTACTAATGTACCGCTGTACCGCAGACGTGGCGGGCCTGAAGGACAAGGAGCGTGTACAGTACAGCCAGGAGCGTGTACTACACTCCCTGGAGGAGTACACGCGTACCAATTACCCGCACCAGCCCGGCAAGTACGGCGAGATACTCATGCGGATACCCGAGCTCCAGCGCACCTGTCATGTGGGTATCCGGGGTATTTCTGGGCATTTGAGGGTACACTGTTACAAAAAACGGTCCCACTGGCGTTATAGTGGCCGGTCGCCCCGTGAAAATAAACTGTTTCGCCGTTTTTATCAAATGTTTTACGGATTTGTAGTTTTAATTTGAATAAAAACGGTGTAACGGTGTTTATTTTCACGTGCCGACCGGCCACTGAAACGCCGGTAATACCGTTAACGGTAATTTTTCTAACAGTGTATCTCTGGTTATGTTCTTATAATATTGTTGGGTTAGTAATTTGATATGATTAATTATACAGGGTGCGGCAGTGAGGGCGGGCGGTTTTAAAAACGTCATAAAACTGTATATTTTTATTGAAAAACAAATTTAATGTTGCAATCAGATTCACAAAGAAATAGCACTTCACACAGTCAAGTGTGAAAAATAACATCTGGCGTGTGGTGGCCGAAATTGTTGATGCAATGCTGTAGGCGTTCTTGAATGTTCGCGTAGACTCCCTCCAACACCGCTTTCTCAACATGCGCGACTTCCACGCGAATTGCGTCCTTTAATTTGTCCAGATGTCGGAGCTTGTCTTCGTATACTGTAGCCTTGAGATGTCCCCATAAGAAAAAATTGCATATGGATAAATCTGGGGACCGAGGAGGCCAACGAACATCACCAAAGCTGGAAATAAGGCGACCAGGGAAGAGTGGGCGGATGACGTCCATTGATGGTCTGGTTGTGTGAGCGGTCGTCCCATCCTGCAGGAACCACACACGTCGCGTTGCCGTAATTCAGGCACAAAGAAGTTGGTCATCATTTCTTTGTAGCGCTCTGAGTTCACTGTAACAGCACGACCATTACCGTCTTCAAAGAAGTAAGGGCCAATGATGCAGGTTTGCGATACAGCACACCAAACCGTTACTTTTGGGCTGTGCAGCGGTCTTTCGTGTAACTGTTGCGGATTTTCATTAGCCGAATAACGGAAATTCTGCTGCTTAACCATGCCGTTTATGTGAAAGTGGGCTTCGTCACTCATAAACAATATGAGATTATCATTTCCATCTATCAGTGCTTCCATCTCACGTGCGAAGTTTATTCTCTGTGCATAATCTCCGGGCTGTAACTGTTGCACAATGGCCTATTTGTTTGGGTGAAAGCGGAGATCCATATGCAAAATTCGCCTCACCGAACGGTCACTGAAGCGAAGTGCAGCAACATGCTGCCGGGCAGATCGAGTCGGACTGCGAAGAAAGGCTTGTCGAACGATTTCCACATTTTCAGGAGTTCGAACTGTTCGCAGAGTTCCTCTTGGTCTTCTGTTGATCACTTCACCACGCCTGCGAAGTGATTCAACCCAACGAAGGATGGTGTTTCGAAAGGAACAGCTCTATTCCGGTGAATGTTGAAGTGACGTCGAAACTTACGTTGTACGACGGTGACTGGCTCATTATTTAGGACGAAACAATCATAGGCGAAAACGCGATGCGTCCAAGGCTCCATGGCAACTGAAACACGAACAATGCTATGCACGAGTCAAACGAAACCCTCCCCCCCCTCTCTCGTAGATGGTGGGGGAAAGTACTACATATCACAAAAACGTCCGCCCTCACTGCCTGAAATGTTATTTCTTTGTGAACCTGATTGCAACATTAAATTTGTTTTTCACTAAAAATATACTGTTTTATGACGTTTTTAAAACCGTCCGCCCTCACTGCCGCACCCTGTATTATTGATTTTATAACAGAAATTATTATCATTATATTATTGTTATTATATAACTATTAATGTATTATTATCACTTGAAGAACATAGATATATTAACATGAGTAAGGATCTGATGTTATATTCGTGCTGCAGTTTATATGGGCCGTCGAGCGCGAGATAATCAGGGCTTGGTAACTCAGGTAATGATTGGGAACTGCCCTGGTACTGGGTAATGGGAGGGTAACTCAGTTAGTATCATGCTGGTAACTCAGGTAATGATTGGGAACTGCCCTGGTACTGGGTAAAGGTAGGGTAACTCAGTTAGTATCGTGCCGGTAACTCAGGTAATTAAGGTAATTCTATTACAGACCAGCAAGGAGTTGCTGTCCATGAAGAAAAAAGAAGGCGACGTGCCGAGCTTCAACTTCCTCTTCGAGCTGCTGCGGGGGGACCACTGACACCCACGGGGGGACCCGTGACACCTGCGGGGGTACCCGTGACTCCCGCGAGTTGACCCGTGACACCCGCGGGGTGGCCCGTGACACCCACGGGGTGACCCGTGACACCTGCGGGGTGGCCCGTGACACCCACGGGGACCGAAGCGACATGTAGAGCCTCATGTTTATATGTCAACAGCAGCATCAATAACAGCAGCTATAAGAGTGGCAGGAGTGGCTCTACACTCAACCCTAACAAAATTTGGGGACCATCTGGGCTTCTGCCGAAGAGTCGCTACACTCGGCGTAAAGGCCAAGCAGACTCGGGTCTGACCTTATGACCTTATGATGAGTTCGGGACTTCCTAGTCCCCGGTCACGCTGATGCGCCGCCTTCGTCGTCCTCCGTCTCCGAGTCGTCGTCGGATGTAACGTTGAGTCTGCTTGGCCACAAGATGGAAGTTGGTTTCTGGTCAAAATCTCCTTTACAGTCGCGGGAGAGTATGACAAGGGTTGGCCGTGCCGAGTCATACCGAGCTAGCCAGCTGCCCAGAGGCTGCACTGCGAGCCCGGCCGAGGCGCACATGAGCGGCTGATTTACGCGCTCCCCGAGTCCTGGGCGACCCTAATTCAGGGTCGCGCACGCCTCTAAATTTGGTTAGGGAACACAAGTGGCTGGAATGTTGCGCCAGGCCTTTTATTTAATGACAGCTTCAAGAGCCTCACCTTGCCGCCTCACCCCCCTTTCATAACCCCCACTTCTCCCTCCCCTCTCATTACTTATACCTCCTCCCCTTACCTTTGCCACCCGCCCTTCTCTCCCTCCTCTCATTACCACCGCTCATGCAGGCCTAATTCTCACAAATTTTCCCCTCATTAACCTCTCCCTCTCACTAATCTCTACCCCTCACTACCCTCTCCCTCTAAGTAACCTTTCCCCCTCATTAGCCTTTCCCCCTTATTAACCCCTCGCTGCCTCCCCCCTCTTCTTACCCCACCTCTCCCCCCCTGTACATAGTACTCAGCGTGTAGTGTACATACGGCGCGTGTGTACGCGCCTCCATTCACGCGCTCGCTCCATTCATGAATTTCTGTGAATGAAGCACCGGTGACTCATCGTATTTATGAAGGGTGAATTTTTATGTATAGATTATTTAAGAAACGTTTGTTTACAATTAACGTTTGCTCTCCGGGCAACGTTTGTTATCCGAGCAACGTTTGTTATCCGGGCAACGTTTGTTCTCCGGGCAACGTTTGTTATCCGGGCAACGTTTGTTCTCCGGGCAACGTTTGTTCTCCGGGCAACGTTTGTTCTCCGGGCAACGTTTGTTTGCCGCCCCAACAAACGTTTGCTCACCAAACGTCAAGCGGCAGCAATTTCACTCAAGTGCCCTGAAATTGTGCAATTTCGTCAATTTTCTTGTGAAATGTGATACATTGGAAGCTTGTTGTGTGATCAGACCTTAATTAGGCCCTAAACTAATTAGAACTTAACCTAATTGGCCCGCTAATTAGTAAATTATGTCCGTCCTGAGGTTAAAAACCTCCGAGGATTATCGTTTAAATTTATTGCATATAAAATTGTATGTTTTTGGATATATTGAAAATGTATATGGAAGCTATTAATCTTTAGTGAATTTATCTATTAATTAATTAATAGATTAAATTACTTGTTCTTCAGCGCCCGTCTTCCATTTTCGCGAGCAAACCGACATATTTTTTACACGGTCTTTTATACTGAACTTTTACTCAATTAAATTATAAATGAATGAATGAATAATTTAAATTATTATTGAATTAATGAATCAAACCATTCATAAGTGAAGAATGAAAGGCGGCCTAAAATTACTGAAGGATTAGCTCCTATAAATGACAATATAAGTTTTGTTATCGAGACTATGAGTGGTAGATGCAAGCTATGCCATGAATATTTTTACTTTATTGTCTTTTGAATTTGTTGAATGAATTTTTAATATAGAAATATTGAATAATTACCGATTAATTATTGTTTATATGAATGACAATGGAGCGCAGGATTGGCAGAACGTCAGGGTGAATTTTTTAACTTGAAATGATCCGGTTATTTTATTGAGCGTTTGCAGGGAACGTTTTTGTTATTGTTTGCCAAGCAACGTTTGTTGATAGAAACGTTTTGTCTGCCAAGCAACGTTTGTTGATAGAAACGTCTTGTCTACCAAGCAACGTTTGTTGATAGAAACGATTTGTCTAGCAAGCAACGTTTGTTGATTGAAACCAATTGTCTGACAAGCAACGTTTGTTGATAGAAACGTTCTATCTGCCAAGTAACTTTTGTTGATACCAACGTTTTGTCTGCCAAGCAACGTTTGTTGATATAGAAACGTTTTGTTTGCCAAGCAACGTTTGTTGATATACAAACGTTTTGTCTACCAGGCAACGTTTGTTGATATAGAAACGTTTTGTCTGCCAAGCAACGTTTTTTGACAGAAACGTTTTATCTGGCAAGCATCGTTTGTTGACAGAAACGTTTTTTCTGCCAAGCAACGTTTTTTGATTGAAATGTTCTATCTGCCAAGCAACGTTTGTTGATACAAACGTTCTATCTGCCAAGCAACGTTTGTCCTGTGTGGCGTGTTTCTTGTATAAACTCGAGTGCTTGTATTTCAGGATATGGATTGTCCGTTAGATTCCAACGCAGAATTACATAATATTTTTATTCGTTATGATACAAAATTATTTATTAGATTTCAAACTTTGACTGCTGGAAAATAGAGCAAGTTACATTGATCAGCTGTTGATTAGATTACTCTGTGTGATTGGACGCTCATGTGTATATATAGCCATGTGCCTTATTTGTACCGGTACCGTGTACCGGGCGTACCGGTACCGTGTACCGGGCGTCCCGGTATCGTGTACCGGGCGTCCCTGTACCGTGTACCGGGCGTACCTGTACCGTGTACCGAGCGTTCCGGTACCGTGTACCGGGCGTCCCGGTACCGTGTACCGGGCGTCCCTGTACCGTGTACCGGGCGTCCCTGTACCGTGTACCGGGCGTCTCTGTACGGTGTACCTGTACCGGGCGTCCCGGTACCGTCTACCGGGCGTATCGGTACCGTGTACCGGGCGTCCCGGTACCGTCTACCGGGCGTATCGGTACCGTGTACCGGCGGTACCGTGTTAACAATGATTAGTTTGTTAATTAGTTATTAGGGCGCAGCAGAGGCGCGTGGTTGTGAGCTGCCTCGTTAAGCCATTTATTATAATTACTCATTAGTTACCTGGCGGGTAATGAGCTGAACTAATTAGCCTTATTCGTTAATTGGCCATTTTTTGTTTGCCGGTTTTATTGGCCGCATTTGTCTGCACTGGGAGAAATAATGGTGATTTTTGTCCTAATATCGACTGCTCGTGGGTCATCCTGACACAGTTTGGCCCGACAAACTGCGTTGTAACACATATATGCGACAGTTCCAGGCTTGAAAGGTAAGTCTTATGAGGAAACATTAAAGACTATGAAGCTTCCAAGCCTCAGTTATCGACGTCTGCGTGGGGACCTCATTGAAGCATACAAGTATACTCATGGCTTATACAAGGTCCCAGAAGGATTCGGGTTCCAAAGGCCGGATCCCTTGTGAATCAAGTCACGAAAAGTTCAAGAATCGGCAACAGGCCATGGGCCTATTTCTTCAACGCCGACACTTCTATTCTATTCTATAAAAGCTCGTATCAGTGCTACGTCCGCTGTGGTTAAGAGAGCGTGTCACCATTTAGACAATATCACCATTTATTGTTCCTAGTGTACGTCTTCAATTGATATTCCAGGCAATGTTTTCTACTCTTGTACCTGCTCCGTATTTCTGATTAGCTTTAATGTTATTGGCCGCAAACATTCCGCATTTGTGCGATAAATTATTTCAATTAAGAAGATTTGTAATTTTATTTATTTGTTACAAATTGTAAACTCGGTTTCCTGAGGGGTTTGGTAATGTGAATTGTTGACGATATTTTTATATGAATCTTCGTACTGCATTTAGCTGATTTAAAGCAGTGAATAATAGTAGTTCATCGAATTCCTGACGAATTATTTATTTATTTAATAAAACAGTTAGCCCGCAAAAATTTTCTTCAGTAAATTCCCATTTTCTTTGATTACAGATAACGAGTCCCCCTCAATGGTTAAATAGTTTTTATATAAATTATTTAAAAAAATATTTCGTATTCTCTCTGAAGATTTCCGTTTTCTTATAATTTCCAGATTTAGACATCACCTGCAAAAAATGTCCGTTTTTAGAAAGAAAAAAGGTTTCGAACATTAGTCTCTGCAAAATTGTCCCCCCTGTAAATAGTTGTTGATGAAAGTTTTCTATGTACGTGCGTTTTCTGTCTCAATTTTCAGTAGGGACTGAAATATTCTTTTCCTAAAGGGGATACGAGGCAGCTTCTAGATTTAATGGTGGATTTGAACCTCTTAAGATTGTTTTTGTATTAAATATGAAATGATGGATAGCAGCTACCATCCTCCTCAATGACTTTTGTTGTATAATTACGTCATTCTCATTCGTTAATGTATTGATATTTTTACAACTTAAGTTAAATAAATAAACTTTGTACCAATGCAACGAGGCAACGAGCCGTGTTATTCTCCTGCAATTTTAATTCGAATGTTTTTTTCAGGATTTCGAAAATGTGGAATAAATTCAATAAGTATTATTTTGAAAAAAAAAATCAGGAGACTGGCTGTGGGAGAAAAATCTTCTCGCTCGAGAATTTCAAGATTTACGGCTTAAAAAAAAAAAATTTTGGCGAGTTGCGCGTTTGAGCCCCGGCTAGCTGTAAAAACCGTTATCCCTAAAATCGCTACAGAACGTTATTTATATCATTATTCTTATGTAATATAATGAAATTAAAAATATGGGGGGTAAGGTACTAGACGCCAGGTTTCCAGACATGTTTACTATGGAGAAGTTGTCTGCACATTCACACATGGGGGCAGTGGCGACATTTCTTAGTGAATTCAATAAGATTAAAGCGAACAAGATCTCTGCGCGTGTGTGCGGCAGAAGATACGCACATATACGCTTCACAAACTAGACATTAATTATACTATATATATATAGTGTAAGAACCAATCTCCAGGGGTAGATTCAACATACAATATTATAGCAAATCTGAGAGGGCCAAAGTTATTATAATTAATGTTACTGGTTCAATATTGGGGGTTGGTCGACATTTTTCATCTAGGGAGATATAAATTTTAAATAATTTATTACAGTAACTTCAAGAATCAGTGAAAACCTGGTAAATACAAGTTAATATTCTTGACTAGTTGATATAAATTTTTAAACAGTTCAACCTGGAGAAAAGAGTTCAATTTTAATCTCAAAAGAAAAGGGCAGACCGAAAGTTTGTAGGCAGACTTTGAATGCTATAGGCAATAAAAATATAATTATAGAGCTAGCAGCTAACAGCGAAGTGGTTGTCGTACCTCCGCCACCAGCACAACTAATCAACCGCAACCAAGTAACGGCCACCGTATCCTGGTTACGGCCACCGTATCCTGGTTACGGCCACCGTATCCTGGTTACGGCGTGGTAGCTGCACGGCGCTGAGTATATGCAAGTCAAGACACGTACACACAACAAAATACTTGGAACAATGAGAAGTGTTCGACACGCAACACTTCCATGCGTGTGTGTACACGAGGTACACGCACCGGAGGACCACACGCACACGCAACACATTTGCACGCACCCACACGCACGGGGAATTATGCTACACGTTTCCCGTGACACCCACGGGATGCCCGTGACACCTACGGGGTGCCCGTGACACCCACGGGCTGCCCGTGACACCCACGGGATGCCCGTGACACCTACGTTGCCCGTGACACCCACGGGCTGCCCGTGACACCCACGGGATGCCAGTGACACCTACGGGGTGCCCGTGACACCCACGGGATGCCCGTGACACCCACTGGTTGCCCGTGATACCCACGGGTTCCCCGTGACACCCACGGGATGCCCGTGACACCTACGGGGTGCCCGTGACACCCACGGGGTGCCCGTGACACATTAATTATTCATAGCGAACGAACGATGCTTCATTTTCCTCAGGTTTCAACATAGAAATAATCTCATCGTTTACGATAACATCGCCAGCAACCGCATATAGCGAGAAATAATTTACGTAGATTTGTAGCCGAAAAAATAATAATTTTAATGAGATTATCACGGCTAGGTGGATTTGACCCCGCAGTTAACCCCGACATATCAGCCGTCGTAGGCATTCAAGAAATTACAAAGATAAGAATTTCAGATAAGGTTCCCTACACTCAAGAGAAGTTATCAGAAATAATTCATTTTTCATTGACGAGCTCAACGTCGAAAGTCCTGAAATGATTGCCATAGGTCTGTGATGATTTCAAAGTCCGAAAAGACCACAAATCAAAAGATGTCGTATAATTAATTTTAACTTCAGTCCACATAAGCACAATTCTTAGCCCAAAACCCGGCCACGTGATTGGAAGCGACTTACGTCATCGTTAATGACGTCATCGCTCGTGACGTCATCGCTTATGACGTCATCGTAGAGACTATACGTCGCGGTTGCCGCGTCGGTTTATTGCTATAATTTCAACATACATCAAATTCATGAACATTTTTTGATGGAACAACATGTAATAATGATTGAGAAAAGGCTATACATCATTCACTGGCCAATTATAGCTACTTTATTCATAGGCTGATACTAGATAAGTGATTGGGTTGAGTATTATATGCGATTAATTGGATAATTGGTTGGGCCAATTCTGTAACGGCCTTGAGACTTGAGGCGGCAGTTGAACACTAGTGCACCTAGCGGAGATACAGTGAAGCAGTTAGGTGCAAGCCAAGACGTTAACTAGTGAACAGCCCGGTTAGTTACTAGATAGCCTGGCTAGTTACTAGATAGCCTGGCTAGTTACTAGATAGCCTGGCTAGTTACTAGATAGCTTGGCTAGTTACTAGATAGCCTGGCTAGTAACTAGATAGCCTGGCTAGTTACTAGATAGCCTGACTAGTCACTAGTTAGCCCGGCTAGTTACTAGATAGCCTGGCTAGTTACTAGATAGCCTGGCTAGTTACTAGATAGCCTGGCTGGTTACTAGATAGCCTGGCTAGTTACTAGATAGCCCGGCTAGTTACTAGATAGCCTGGCTAGTTACTAGTTTAGGTGGGGGGCTAGTGACTGCACAAGATGCACTTCGGTGACTCACTAACTGCCTAGATATTTCACTAGTCAAAGCAATTAGTTTTTTACGAGATAAAACCTCAAAGTTTATAGAAAAATTAGTTATTTTGTGGGTCAACCTGAAACAGTTTCGTCCAGCAAATGGACTTTTCAGTGCAACATGTAGAAAGTGTCACTATTTGTACACTATAACCCATTTATATTTTTGATAGTGAAGAGTATGAGGTTACAAGGTTAAGTAGGAGGAGTTAAGAGTTTAAAACATTAATGCGGCATCGCAGTTTTGTTTAGGTCCCACCTCCGCATAGCATTTTTTACAAGTCGTTTTCTATGAAGAAGAAAACGTGTGATCAGAAAACGAACATGCATCGGTAACTCCACAAGACTTAAGGGGGTGGGGGTGATTATTTATAAGGGGGTGGGGTGATTTTTTCGAGAAAAAAATTGCGCTATTTCCAATTCAGCAATAAATAATAAAGGGGGAAGGGGATACCCCCCGAAATGGGGCGATTTTTTTCGAAAAATTGCGCTATTTCAAAGTCATCATTAAAAAAAAGTTTAAAAGTCATGGATAGAGAAACATTAATAAACATTGCAATGGTAAGAGGGGAGGGGGGCGCGGAACACAAGGATACACACAGATAAATTCACGAGATTTGTCCCAATAGCGATGTACTTTGGCCGTTATATGGGTCGTCTTGACTCAGTTTGACTCGAATGCAGTGCTAAACTCAGCAGATGTGTCACTATTGAGACAGTTTGTCCCATCAATTTTTGTGATAGTACGAGCAAAAGGTTGTATACTACACAGCGAACACAGGACCCATACAAGATATTCATCAAGATTAGGAGTATACTTGAGTATACATTTGTATTTCATGAGATATTTTTAAAAATACAATTTAATTCAGCACGAAATGATTTCAATTTGATAAGGTTGCTGTGTGAAATACAGCGATGGCTCCTGTTTACTGTGTTTTCTTGTATGATGTATTAATGTATACGGATTTAACTGGACACAAAATATACAAAGAACCCCCACTCTACGTAAACAACACGACCGTTCTAATCACTAATTAGAGTTGAATAATAATGATTTTCATTAAATTCATCATACACGAAAAAATATTAATTCAGAAAAAGATGGCGTGTGCCCAAACAATTCATACAAACAAAATAGACGACTATACAGACCACACAAACAGCCACACAGGACGTAAACAATAAATACAAATACACAAGAAATGGTGACACAGTGCGACTAGTGATGACTTAACCTAGCAGCACTAGCACTAGTTAACTTAGAGAGTTTGTCTTTGACGATCTAAAATAAAACTTTATTACAATACGTAGCCGAAATTATTTAAAATAAGTTCATTTGTGACGTGAACTCAAGCATCCTTTTATCTCGTTGATTAAATTATTTGTTTTATAATTACTGGATTTATTCACTGGATTACTTGCTTTTTGCTGGATTTATTCACTGGATTACTTGCTTTATGCTGGATTTATTCACTGGATTACTTGCTTTACAATTACTGGATTTATTCGCTGGATTACTTGCTTTACAATTACTGGATTTATTCACTGGATTACTTGCTTTACAATTACTGGATTTATTCAAAGCCTTAAGCCTAAACACGAAGACTACAACTGCACAAATAATAATATATCGGAATATATTATATCTAATAAATTGGGAATGCCATTTATTGACGAATTTTAAAACTCAACTAAAATCGCAGCGAAATTCCGACAATTTACAATGAAATATTCACGATGAGAACGAACATTCAAGACAAAGTCGGCCACAAAGATGGCCGCCAGGCAGTGTCGAGTGTCCACAAAGACAAGATGGCGGTCACGGAAACAAGATGGCGCCTATGAAATCAAAATGGCGGTTGTAAATTAAAAATTGTTGCCATATGTGGCATATGAACAAAATTTCGCCTATGAAAACAAAAAGGCACCTACGAAAACTAAATCATAAAAATGGCGCTTATAAAAACAAAATGACGCCTATGAAAACAAAATGACGCATATAAAACAAAATGGACATAATGGCAGACATGAAAAACAAAACGGTGGGTGGATATGAAAAAAATGGCGGACATGAAAAGGTAAAATGGCCGATATGAAAAACAAAATAGCGGAAATGAATAAGTAAAAAAACTGACCTGAAAATATAAAATAGCGGACATGAAAAAGTAAAATACCGGACCTAAAAAACAACATGGCTGCTACGAAATAAAATGGCGGCTATACAGTTGAGATGGCGCCCATATTAAAGGTTGTAGCTGTCTTGCGGTTACCGCAAGACTGCGTATGATCGCAATACGCGACGACGTCGATATTATTGCTGACGTCAATAATATGATTGCTGACAATGACGACATTGCTGACGTCGGCGTCGCGTTTACCGCAAAATGGCGGAAGTAATCAAGATGGCCGCCGTGGAGAAGAAGGCGAAGGAGGTGGGGGTGGTGGCCCCCGACACGGTCACGTCTTGCCGCGTCATGAGCACCTGTGAAATTGTTTGTTTTATTGCACTGTGAGAAATGAGTGAGGCATTGTCCTAATAGTGACAATAAACTTTTAACCCTCATGGCCCAGTGGATGGGCAGGGTGGCCCAGTGGTTACAGTTCAGAGTACCAAGATTGGCGCAGAGAGGCGCGGGTTCGATCCCAGCTCTGTGCGTCAGTTTCTGGTCAGAATCGGCGAGGAGGCCGGGCGGTTCAGCACAGCAGAATTGGAGCAGTGAGTTGCGAGTTCGAGACCTCAAAAATTCTGTGAATGTTCTGCGATGTTAAGAATCGGCGACAGGCCCACGGCCTAATAAACGCTGAAACCGCTATTATTATTATATTATTGTTATATGTGAGCCATCCGCACCCAGTTTGGTCCGGCAAAATGGGTTCTCAACAATAGAAACTGTGTCAGCATTAGGACATAACCCCATTCATCATTGACACCATTTTTATTAGGACAAATGGATGCAAAAACTTCCTGAATTTACGTATTTAATAACGAGAAAAATTAACATATTTGCGCATAAATAAATATTAATGGAGGGCCTTGAGGATGAACCATCATTTGGAGATCGATGGAATGATAAACCATCATTGAATATCATTACATAAATTAAGGTCATCATAGTTTCAGTCGAATTGTGATGATGTAATCATTAAAAAAAGGGACCCCATGGTCCTCTTTGTCCCCCATTACCCACCTTGTCCCCCGTGACCCACCTTGTCCCCCATGACCCACCTTGTCCCCCATGACCCACCTTTTGACCCACTTATGATACTTGACCCACTTACGACACTTGACCCACTTATAGCCGTTTGACCCACTTATGGCACGCACTTGACCCACTTATGGCCCACTTTTGACCCACTTATGGCCCACTTTTGACCCACTTATGGCCCACTTTTGACCCACTTATGGCCCACTTTTGACCCACCATTGGCATTCTGCTGCACCCTCATCTCGAACATGATCTTGCCCCTGGACATGTTGAGGAGGTGGGGGGTGTGGGGGGACGCGGGGTTCAGGGTGCCGTTGTTGGTGAGCGCGAGCAGCGCCGTCAGGGGGAGGTCCTTCCCCACCAGCAGGTGCCGCTGCAGGATGGTCCGCACCTGGGGGATCAGGGGGGATTAGGGGGTCAGATGAGGGGTTAGGGGGTGAGATGGGGGGTTATGAGTTCAGATGGGGGGTAATGGGGAGGTGAGATGGGGAGCCAGAGGGTGAGATGGGGACATTAGGGTCAGATGGGGGATTAGGGGGGCATATGTGGTCCGCACCTGGGGGATTAAGGGGTGAGATGGGGGTAATGGAGGTTGGGGGATTAGGGGGTGAGATGGGGGACTAGGGGGTCAGATGGGAGGTCAGGAGGGACATGGGGAGGTGAGAAAACGGGCAAGGGGACCATGAGGGGGAATAAAAATTACGGCCGGAAATGTCAAAATTCAATCAAAATACCCTGGGAATGATGAATACATTTAAGATGAATGCATGGGGAATAGAATTTAGCCCCAATCAACCCTTTACTCCTACCCTGGGCAGCAGGGGGAACGTGGGATGGGAATGGTTCTACCCCTCAAATTAAAGTTGCTCGTGCAAATATTTAGAGGAACTAATAGAACTATAAATAGATCCCAAGAAATAAGCTAAATTCAAGCCCCACGCGCTGGGGAAACAACACAATTCCCCAGCACTAGGGGAAGGTTCTCACGAGCTGGGGGAACTAATAAAACCATATAATTCCCTAGAATTGGGGTAAGGTAATGTAATAGGAAATATAATGATGAATGTAAGGGAGAATCTTATGGGGGAACTAATAACACAATTCCCCAGCACTAGGGGCAGGCACTCACGTGCTGGGGGAACTAACACAATTCCCCAGCACTGGAGGAAGGCTCTCACGTGCTGGGGGAACTAACACAAATCCCCAGCACTGGGGGAAGGTTCTCACGTGCTGGGGGAACTCCCCCATGACCAGCTTCTTGTAGGCTGAGGGCATCTTGGTCCTGACGTCGTCCCAGGCGTCGTCGTTGGGGACGAAGAACGTAAACTTCTGCGCCCGGTCCCTGAACTGCGCACCCCACGTCCCTTGCGAGCTCAGGTTGTACGTCACGCTGCGGGGGTGAGGTGGGGTGAATGCGGGGTGAATGCGGGGTGAACACATGGATATCCTAATCCCCACCCATCATTCACCCCATGTCACCCAATCACTTTCACCCCAATCATCCACCCAGCTCAGGTTGAACATCAACCCTAACTACACCCAGGGGTGTGTTAGGGGTGAATGTGGGGTGAACTCATGGTGAAACTCATCCCCACCACGACACACACCATCGTCCCATATAACCCTATCATCACCACTATCACCCCTCATCACCACTATCACCCCTCATCACCACTATCACCCCTCATCACCACTGTCACCCCTCATCACCACTGTCACCCCTCATCACCACTGTCACCCCTCATCATCACTCCTCCCCCTTATCATCACCCCTCCCCCTTATCATCACCCCTCCCCCTTATCATCACCACCTATCATCACTCTTATCACCCCCTTATCATCACTCCTTTCCCTTATCATCACTCCTCCCCCTTATCATCACCCCTCTCCCTTATCATCACCCTTATCATTACCCCCTTATCATCACCCTTATCATTACCCCCTTATCATCACCCTTATCATTACCCCCTTATCATCACCCCTCTCCCTTATCATCACCTCACCACCATCACCTCTTATCATCCCCCTTATCATCACTCCTTATCATCACCCCCCCCCCCTTATCATCATCCCTATCACCCCCTTATCATCCCTTCTTATCACCCCCTTATCATCACCTTATCTCGGGGTTGCTCATGAGCTTCTCGTAGACGGTCTGTGATGGTATGTCCATGATGCGGTCGATGATGTGGATGATGCCGTTGTTGGTGACGATGTTGGGGGTCCTGATGGTGGCGTTCACCCCCGCCCCCTCCACCGTCACCACGGGCAGCTTCGCCCCCCCAGCGCCCCCCGCCTCTCGGTACACGTTGAAGTAAAGCTTCCGGTCACGGCTCTCCGTGGGCACCTCCAGTTTCTGCACACAATTATATTACAAAATCTCTAATATATAATATGGATTTTTTATTTAAATATGGTAGTATCAATGTAGAATTAAAAAAAATTGTTAATGAAAAATGCGCTTGAAAACAAATGAAATTCTAAGAAAAAACATTGTTTCATTATCTTTCTCAAACTTCTGAACCAATGACATTGTATATAATTATATACATTATATTATATAGATCTACCATATCATTTATATTAAAGAATTGATGCCACTTGTTTGCTTAAATCGCAAATTAACTAAGAATTTAAAAGCAAAGAATAGTCCACAAAAATTCATATCTTTATAGAAAACGTTTCGGAGTCTCAGAAACGTTTTCCATAAAGATATGAATTTTCGTGGACTATTCTTTGCTTTTAAATTCTTATCATTTATATGTTCCATATATAATTCTTATTTGGCTTTATAAATTCAGAATCAGTAATAAAAAAGTATTAATCAAAACTGCACTTGAAAACAAATAAAATTCTATAAAAAACTTTTGTTTCAGTACGTTTCCCCTTATCTTAGCCTTTAGTTTCTTTGATTTAAAATTTTGTTTCATTACTTCACCCAGTAATTCGATTATCATGACCCAGTAATCACCTTGACCCAGTAATCACCTTGACCCAGCCATTACCTTGACCCAGCAATCACCTTGACCCAGTAATCACCTTGAGTGTGGCCTGCTGCTCTATCTTGTCCGTGGTGAGGCGCCCGGAGACCATGTGCAGCTTCAGCAGCTCCCCCAGCTTAGCCTTGTTCAGGGAGATCTGGGGGACATGGGGGGGTTAAGGGAGCTGGAGGAGTGGGAACTGGGGGGAAGGCTGGGGGAGAGTGGGTCCGAGGGAGTGAAGGCGGGGCGAAATGGGAGAGTTGGGGAGAATGGAGGAGCTGGGGGAGTAAGGGAGCAGAGGGAAATAGGGGGAGGGAGATAACAGGGGTGGGGCGGGAGGGGGCGAGTGATGGCATCACCCAGGACAGCAGCTGCATCCTGAAGGGTGACATCACCCACCATGCAAATCATCACGACCAAGCTCAAAAATTTGTCTAGCAACACCCGAACATTCGGCACACACTACGCCACCTCTTCTTCTCATCCACATTCCCCCACATGACCAAAATCCAACACACACCACCGTCACCCACACCACCCATCGTTCCCCATGACTAACGTCCAACAGGGCACCCATCATCCCCCACAGCCCTCACCCACCATTCCCACTCAAGCAACATTTGGATTGGGGCCCGACTCTGCATCAGGCGCCGCCCAGGACTCGGGGAGCGCGTAAATCAGCCGCTAATGTGCGCTTCGGCCGGGCTCAAAGTGCATCCTCTGGGCAGCAGGCTAGCTCGGTATGACACACTTGTCATGCGCTTACGAGAAACCGTAACCAAATTCAGGGTATGCTACAGCCTCCCCTTCAGTTATTCTGGGTCAGTTGGCCAACTGATCGCAATCAGCGACTATTCAGAACCTCCTTGCCGACTTTATGGTCTCCTGAGAGTAGGGCAAGAGTTGGCAGAATAAGTACCAGGCGCTTGTAGCTGTCTGATTCGGGGTCCGGAATGTAGACCTAAAAGCGAACATAGAGAAGCATGATTACCATTCGGTCCGAGTCCTAGGCGGTTCCTAATTCAGGGTCGCCACCAACTCAAATTTTTGATAGGAAACTTATTTAAGTTCCCTGTGTTGTCATGGTGTAGTGTCCGTGTTTTGGCCTCTTCGTGTTTCGGCCATCCAAAATCCGGGCCTCTTCGTGATGGATGGACCCGTCCGGGGCGACCCGTTGCTTCCGAGAGGCCAAAACACGGACGATAAACTTTTCATCCTCTGATGTTACAATAAGTCGGAAATCAGATTCTGACCAGAAGCTGATCCCATCGAATGTCCCCACCACGTCACCCACCGCCTCCAGACTGTCCGCCTTGACCACCACGTGTCACCCACCGTCTCCAGACTGTCCGCCTTGACCACCACGTGTCACCCACCGTCTCCAGACTATCCGCCTTGATTCCGCCTTGACCACCACGTGTCACCCACCGTCTCCAGACTGTCCGCCTTGACCACCACGTGTCACCCACCGTCTCCAGACTGTCCGCCTTGACCATGTTGAAGGCGTGGTTGTTGGGGGCGAAGAGGGTCCAGCCCTGGGGGGTGGGTGCCCCCGACAGGCGGTTGAGGAGGTCCTGTTGGTGCTCGTGGAACAGCCGGTAGAACTCGGACAGCTGGCCCCCCTCCTCCTGTGGGGGGCGAGGGGGGTTAGGGAATTGGTCGGGACTAAAAAGGGTTAATGAGGGTTTATAATGGGGCGCATGCCGGAGGCCAGCTTTTCCAAACTTCACACTTGGTTCATATTCCTTTCCATAGGTAAGAACGCTAGAGCGCATAACGGCCTATGAAGTCAAGTGCTCAAAGCCATAGCGCCGGATGTCCACAGCCACAAAATAAGCTTGCTCAAGGTAAACATGGCCATACTGCATCTGACCAAACCTCCTCTGGCCTAACCTCTTCAGGCCTAACCTACACAAGCTGCAACCTTTCTCCACCCAAAACAAACCTGAGTGGACCTAACATAACCTCATTGACTGCAAGAAGTTAGAAAGGCAGTCCAAGAGTGCTGGGCCTATGCTTTCAAAAAAAGTTAAGAGATCGTAAGTTCATCAGCCAAACATTGACGGCCTTTTAAGCCAAATCCACCAATCATAGACAAGAAAATAGAGCGTAAGTACTTACGTTCACATAGCGAGCTTTGAAAGTATCCACCAATCATAGACAAGAAAATAGAGCGTAAGTACTTACGTTCACTTAGCGATTTTTAAAAGTATGGCTCCTGGTGGAGCCAGTCATTGGCTGCAAGAAGGTTGTGAACCGAGACAGCGTGAATAGGTTAGGCCAGAAGAGGTTAGGCCGGAGTAGGTACAGCAGGATGTTGAACTGCCCTGCTTATGAGCGAGCATGCTTAAGCATTGGCTGAAGACCTATGGCGCTATTAGCTTTTGTCCGGTTCTGACCCACATCTTTAGCTGTTCATTGATTTTGTGTGCCACCTTCAGTGACATCACACTTGCGGTTCTCCACCGTGCCTTCAGCACCGCTAGTCCGTGGTTGAACTAGTATAAGGTTGACCCATGAGAAGCTCATTTTCGCGGATGTAGTTAGTTTTTCGCCTGTGACGTCACTGATCTCAGTGACGTCACGGGCATCAACCAATCACCGAGATGCGATCAAACCAGTCAACCAATCCATCATGGGAATGACGGGATTGTTTACGTTTCTCGATCTACGTGACGTAACAAGAAAGCTGAACTGAAAGACGGAACTTCTCGTGGGTCAACCTTATATAGTTCAACCATGCCGATAGTCACTAGCCAGCCACACACCACACACTATGAGGTATGACATGACCGCCACAAGCCACATACCTTGAGGTATGACATGACGCTCTCAGCATTGGTCATGAGGCGGCGGGCTATGAGCTGCCACATGCCACATGCCACACACCTTGAGGTATGACATGCCCACCACATGCCACATGCCACCTACCTTGAGGTATGACATGACCGCCACATGCCACACACCTTGAGGTATGACATGACCGCCACATGCCACATACCTTGAGGTATGACATGATGCTCTCAGCATTGGTCATGAGGCGGCGGGCTATGAGGTGGACCACGCCGTTGGCCACCAGTATGTTGGCCCGGGCCACCTGGGCCATCGCCGTGCCCAGCTGGTGCCGCTGGTCCGAGGCCACCGTGTTGCTCGTCACGTAGTCTGGAGGACAGATGTTATTTGCATATTTGGCCATCATCATATTATTATATGTTATTAATTACTATTAATTCTATCTTATATAGGTACAAATATTATATATGAATAATATATTAATACTCTGATGGACGGAGGACAGAAGGTTATATTGTCCATCACAATATTATTAAATATTTTCTATTATTATATTATTATAATATATATTATATATAATTATTATAATATTATATAGGAATATTATATTATTATTCTGCTGGACGGAGGATGTTGAATTCTCCACCACAATATTATTATTCTTTATATCATATATTATTGTTTATTATAAATTATAATATTAAACAATATTATATTATATTGTTGATTATTATATAGTATTAAGTTAATTAATCTGGCGGTCCATCAGAATATTATTGCAGCAGCAGATTCCTATATGTTATTTTCAGTACAGAAAATTATTTTTTTTAAATAAAAATATATTTTTAAATAAAAATATATTTTTAAATTAATTTACAGAAAATTTTCCTACGTAGAAGTAGGCAAGTCCTAGCTAGATATATCCTGGATATTTAATTACTACTTTCATCTTAGAATATATTTTTTTAAATATTGATGAGTTATTCACGATTATATCAACATTTAATTATAGTTTGTTCATTTGTATGTTAATTTTTTTACAGAAGCAGTTTGCTTCTGTAAACACATGTTGAATAAATAAATATATAATAAATAAACAAATATTTATGTTGAATGAATAAGAAAATTCGAGAAGTAAGTAAAATTCAGTAAAATAAATAACTGTTATTGTGTTGTTAGAATATTGTATTGTAACTGTTTAATTATTATTATTTATTATATAAATTTAAATTCAGTTATCTGGCGGGCGGAGAACAGCTGAATAATATGTTCCATTAAATATTATATATTAAATATAATATATAATTTAATTTTAATAGATATCGACTGACAGACGGGTTACTCACAGACAGATGGGGTTACTCACAGACAGATGGGGTTACTCACAGACAGATGGGTTACTCACAGACAGGAGGGTTACTCACAGACAGGTGGGTTACTCACAGACAGGTGGGTTACTCACAGACAGGTGGGTTACTCACAGACAGATGGGTTACTCACAGACAGGAGGACCCCAGCACTCACAGACAGGAGGGGGTCGGGGGGTGACCCGCTCCACCCTCAGGAGGACCCCAGCACTCACAGACAGGAGGGGGTCGGGGCGTGACCCGCTCCACCCTCTGTCTCTTATACACATCTAGATGTGTATAAGAGACAGACACTGAGGCCTCACTCACTCGACGCTGAGGCCCCACTCACTCGACGCTGAGGCCCACTCACTCGACGCTGAGGCCCCACTCACTCGATGCTGAGGCCCCACTCACTCGACACTGAGGTCCCCCGTGAGGCCATAGGCCCGCCAGTTGAGGAGGAGGTCGGCTGCCGTAGGGTAGCCCTTGACGGGGACCTCGGCCCTCCCCTGGGGGTGCGTGGGGGGCAGCACCTCGTCGATCACGTGCAGCACCTGCGGGGGGCGGGGTGGGTTACTCACAGACAGGTGGGTTACTCACAGACAGGTGGGTTACTCACAGACAGGTGGGGTTACTCACAGACAGGTGGGTTACTCACAGACAGATGGGTTACTCACAGACAGGTGGGGTTACTCACAGACAGGTGGGTTATTCACAGACAGATGGGTTACTCACAGACAGATGGGTTACTCACAGACAGATGGGTTACTCACAGACAGGTGGGGTTACTCACAGACAGGTGGGTTACTCACAGACAGGTGGGTTACTCACAGACAGATGGGTTACTCACAGACAGGAGGACCCCAGCACTCACAGACAGGAGGGGGTCGGGGGGTGACCCGCTCCACCCTCAGGAGGACCCCAGCACTCACAGACAGGAGGGGGTCGGGGCGTGACCCGCTCCACCCTCAGGAGGACCTTGAGGTTGTCGGTGAAGGCGAGGCTCTCGACCTCCTCCTCCTGCAGCGACGCCGGCCGCGTGAACAGCGCGCGTCCGGGCACCACGTGCCCGTGCACCACCTGCACGTCCAGCACCGACGACGTGTCCTGCGGACATGGGGTACTGTAGGACTGTGGTACTTATGTGGTCCCTGCACTAGCACTGCTGTGGTCCCTGCACTGCTGTGGTCATAAAAATTTCCTATGTTCATAAAAATTTCCTTGTATTAGCCTTCCCATTTTATCAAGTCACGCCCTTGGTGACGTCAAGTAGCGCAGCTATATAAGCTCTGTCTCAAGCGATTAACTGCAGTCTTGGGCCGAGAACAGTCGGGTGTAAGCCCTTACTCCTGTCCGTATCATCCCGGGCCTATACTTTCAAAAAAGTTTAGAGATCGTAAGTTCATCAGCCAATCATTGACGGCCTTTCAAGCAAAATCCACCANGTCACGGTCGCGGTATTCCTGTCTCTTATACACATCTAGATGTGTATAAGAGACAGGTTAGGGGGCCGGGGGCTGTTAGCGGGGCGGGAGCTATTAGGGGGCCGGGGACTATTAGGGGGGCGAGGCGGGGGCTATTTAGGGGGGATAAGCCCTATTGACGGGACCGAGGCTGCAGGGGGAGGGACTAGCGAGAATTGCAGATTTTAGCACTATCTTTGATCGTCGCCTCAGCCTCACTACCATCACGGAGAAGAAAAAAAATAGCATTGATGGGCTAAAGTTGGCCCAACTGACGTGATAAATTGGTCAACTGAAGGTACATATAAGTTGGCCCAACTGAAGACATTAGATGGCCCAAATAAGGTCATAGTCGCGGTATTCAGCCCTAATTGTTGCGGGTCAAAAAAATTAGTAACTCAATGATTGATAATAGATATAGGAATCAAAAACAATCACCGGATGTTTTGTTTTTTCGACGATAGAAATAACACGTACAACGGTCGCTGCCAATGCAATGCATCACCAACAGAGAAAGATTTTTCTGTGGATAACTACGGGAAAACTCACACCAGCGGAAACTTGAATTCATGAACTTCTTTCAAAATTTAGGCTTGAGGTAGTGAACTTTTCGAAGCAGTTCCGAGTACAAACTTCGCTTGAGATTCAACAGCTTATATTTCAGTACAGATTAAGATAAATACTGCGACGTGAATAACCTTCAAAATAGTCTCAATTGTGATGCTGTAATACAGCCCTATTGAAAGAAGCTGTGCTATACAATTATGATAATTTTATTTTTAGTTTGCTTGGGAGGCGGCCATCGCGCTTAAAAAAGTGGACACTCCGTCGATGATGCGGAGATGTTACGCGGGCGCCCCGACCCATCGTCTCGACCTAAATCTACCTCAGTGAGGTCTACCTCTACCTAAATCTACCTCAATGAGGTCTACCTCTACCTCGACCTAAATCTACCTCAATGAGGTCTACCTCTACCTCGACCTAAATCTACCTCAATGATGTCTACCTCTACCTCGACCTAAATCTACCTCAATGAGGTCTACCTCTACCTCGACCTAAATCTACCTCAATGAGGTCTACCTCTACCTCGACCTANAGTTTCCCACGACTGGCCTGAGAGTTTCTCACGACTAGCCTGAGAGTTTCCCACGACTGGCCTGAGAGTTTCCCACGACTGGCCCGAAAGTTTCCCACGACTGGCCTGAGAGTTTCTCACGACTAGCCTGAGAGTTTCTCACGACTGGCCTGAGAGTTTCTCACGACTGGCCCGAAAGTTTCCCACGACTGGCCTGAGAGTTTCTCACGACTAGCCTGAGAGTTTCTCACGACTGGCCTGAGAGTTTCTCACGACTGGCCCGAAAGTTTCCCACGACTGGCCTGAGAGTTTCTCACGACTAGCCTGAGAGTTTCTCACGACTGGCCTGAGAGTTTCTCACGACTGGCCCGAAAGTTTCCCACGACTGGCCTGAGAGTTTCTCACGACTAGCCTGAGAGTTTCTCACGACCGGCCCGAAAGTTTCCCACGACTAGCCTGAGTTTCTCACGGCTGGCCTGAGAGTTTCTCACGACTGGCCTGAGAGTTTCTCACGACTGTCCTGAGTTTCCCACGACTGTCCTGAGTTTCTCACGACTGGCCTGAGAGTTTCTCACGACTGGCCTGAGAGTTTCCCACGACTGGCCTGAGAGTTTCCCACACGACTGGCCTGAGAGTTTCCCACGACTGGCCTGAGAGTTTCCCACGACTGGCCCGAAAGTTTCCCACGACTGGCCTGAGAGTTTCTCACGACTGGCCTGAGAGTTTCTCACGACTGGCCTGAGAATTTCTCACGACTGGTCTGAGAGTTTCCCACGACTGGCCTGAGAGTTTCCAACGACTGGTCTGAATGTTTCCCACGACTGGCCTGAGAGTTTCCCCACGACTGGCCTGAGAGATTCCCACGATTGACCTGAGTTTCCCACGACTGGTCTGAATGTTTCCCACTACAAGCCTCAAAACCCTCATTATGAGGGGAACCATGGGTCCCCCCGCTCCCCCCACTCACACATGTGGGCCTGGATGAGCTGCCTGTTGTGGGGCCCCGTGTAGTTGCCCAGGGCCTCGTCGGTGGGGAGGAAGGCGGTGAGGGCGACCTGCTCGAACTGCAGCTTCGTCAGCTGGTCCCCCTCCACGATGCTGGCCACCTGTGGGGGCAGGGGGTGAGTGATGGCGGGGGGAGGGGGTGAGTGATGACAAGTGGGGGTTAGTGATGGCTTGGGGTGAGTGTAGGCGGGGAGAGGGGGTGAGTGTAGGCGGGGAGAGGGGTGAGTGTGGGCGGGGAGAGGGGTGAGTGTGGGTGGGGAGAGGGGGTGAGTGGTTGATGACAAGTGGGGGTTAGTGGTTTGGGATGGGGGGTTAGGCCCCTGGGCACCAGCCTATACCCTGGGCGCGAAATTAATGCTCAAAATGTTAAAATATTGCAATAAAGCCTGGGAATTTTTCTAAAATGAAAGTAAACAATCAAGACTGCGCTTTAGCGTGACCTGGGACCCTTACGTATAATATATTCTAAAAGAAATGCTGCATATATCGAAGAGCCTAACCCCACTCCCCAACCCCCCGGGTGCATGCCTACCCCTCCTTCCCCCACCCGTCCCCTAAATGGAGAGGGGGTCAAATGGGGTGACCTCGTGACCTGTGAGGTCAGGGCCGGGGTATATATAGCCATACCCTTCTTTGCTGCGGGGGGGAGGGGG
>NW_025943346.1:0-312 GCF_000764305.2 Hyalella azteca | reverse complement strand
TGTTTCATTAAAAACTGAATAACTCTATAGGCGTCTAATTCACATCATACATTCCTCATTAGTTGCACCTTTAAACAAAACAAAGAACCACCTCGAATCAATAATAAAACTTCATCAAAAATTTAGTTTAAAAAAAGTGGGGGGCGCGCTGCCCCACGTTGCCCTACAAAAACAGGGCGATTTACGGAAACTTACTGATTTAAAAGCTCGACAAAAGAAGATTTAATAAAGATATCATTACAACATAATGTTTACTGAAAAAGATATAACCTGGATTTTTGTATCACTCATGTTTAATGATGACATCGGACA
>NW_025943345.1:0-14213 GCF_000764305.2 Hyalella azteca | reverse complement strand
CCGCTTCTTCTTGATGGAAATCGTGACCGTATCGTACTGAAGATTCTTGGTGTAGAGCTTGAAACTTAGATCTTCTGATGAAAATAGTGACCGTATAATTTGTTGAAGTCATAGCCGTCCATTGTATATGTTTGACGCACTCACAGGAATCGTAACTGCCTCGGTGAGTCTAAGTTTCTCGCAAGTCGCAACCGTCAATGTTTGAAAACAGTAACACCGCGGCCTCACGGCCGCAGCCGTTTGTACGTCCGCTAACTGCAGACCGCACGTGCGTGACGGTCTCCGCCGTAGAACCAACAACAACCCTTGGCGCAAAATCTGAGGTCCTTATATACGCTAGAGTCACGCACACTTAAGCCTAACCCTCAAACTGACGCACATTCCTTCGAATGGAATGTCCCTCGCGCTGAGCGCCAACGTTTCAATGTAAACAACCTTTCCCACGGTCTCGACACAACGGCGCCGCATTCTTAGCATTCTTAACATCTATGCATAATACATGTTCAATATTACCTACTGTCAATATTACCTACTTTATTCAAGTGTTTGTAACTATAACTTCTCGAACAATTTTATGGCCGGGCTCACGGCCCGTCTCCAAGTTTCAGTGAGCTTAAAGTTGCTCTAATTGATCAATGCACTTGATGAAAATTTACACATGCGTTCAGAAAGACCTAACAGTGATATTCAGGCCGTGATAATTTTTTTCAATTTCGCTTTCCTTTGCGAGTTATGCAGCTTATGCTGTCCTAAATTTGTCGTGAGCCTAATATATATCCAATCCATCTGCACAAGCTTTCTCATATTACTAGAAAAATTTTGTTTTTAATTTGGTAATTATCACTTAGTTTCAATTTCATAAACTTATGTTTGGAAAAAGTGCTATGAAACTTAGTTCTGTAAATTTGTTTTAAAATATCGTACACGGTGTCGAATCGATATGTCAATTGCAAAAAAATCCCTCAACGAAGAGTTTACTCTAAATTAGGAATTAAAAACAAAATCCAGCATAGAGCGCCTAAGAGCGGATGCAGATAGGAAAGGAATGAACGTCTCCTCTATGACAAACAAGAGCATATATTTGGAAAGCATTGAACGAACTCAACTTCTAAATCTGATCTTTGAACATGAAGTTTTGAATGAGTGTTGTTGTTGCCAGAAGTATGTGAACTGGCGCCACGTGTGGTTGTCGATGCCTGCGCTGCCAGTGGTATTATTGCTGTCTCTTATACACATCTAGATGTGTATAAGAGACAGGATCTCGNTTGAATGGTCAACAGCAAGTCAGCAACGTTGAGCTGCTAGGGAGGTTCCAGATGAAAAAACATCAACAAAACATAGGACATTGGTATATATAAGTTTTAAATGTGGAAGTTATCTTTTTTCAATAATAAAGATGCTAAATCCAATCTACTAGCTAATTAAAGTTCAATAAACTAAATAGGCTACCATGCTTTCATAAATCAGATTGACTGGTTAACTTTTTAAGCTTCCAAGAACATCATGATTGAATTAATCCGCCATTCAAATAATTTTTATAACTTTTTATCGCGACGGTATGAAGACTTTTCAGAGCCAACCTTTGTCGAGAACTCAAATCATCCATTCATGCCATTGATATTAGCTCGATTGATCGATACAAATAATTGTAAACAATGACTGCGTGGGTTCCATAGAAATAAAGAAAACGGAAACAAATTAATGAAGAGAAATGACATATAATGATGATCTGAGAATATATGGTTGCATATTATATTATTTACAATTACTAACCTTCAGTATAAAGTAAAAATGCCGACTCAAGACTGGCCGCCAACCACGCTGATCTCTTCTAGCGATGCGCAGATGAACTTCAATGACGAATGAATAACGAAAAGCGCAAGGTGGGACGGCAGTTTTGAGTGATAAGGGATATTTCAAAGGAAAACGGAATGGTCTTTAGTCAAATATTGCTTGCTAAGAAAGTCCATTTGTACGTAGAGTATTGTTAATTTTTCAACTAAATTCTCATTCGAGAGATTTGCGTAAACTATTAGCAGGGGGGACATCCTTCTTTATAGTATGTGAATTTTTTATGTTATTCCGATATAATATAATTTGTTCTCTCTAGTCTCTGCTTTAGAGTATACAGTTACGCGCATATTTATTGGCAACACGCTTAAAATGTATAATTTGAGAAATAATATAATTTGAAGCATTTATTGCAATTTTTGCATTTATTTTCAGTTAAATTGATCAAAGAACATCTAATTACTGTGCATAACGGATAGTAAAACGTTAGATCTTTGTTGCGAGCGCATAGACATTATTTGTATTACAGAAACACTCCCTAAAAATCGCGGGGGGAAATTGTACCTGTTGAATTTCAGTTCCCAGGTTTTGATTGTTTTTCATAACTTGAATGAAGAGCAGTACAGTAGAGGTGCAGCTTTGTGGGTTAGAATCTCTTATGGGGTCCAGCAAGTCAAGTTATCTGCAGAACATCAATCAGCTAGAGAATCAGTGTGCTGACTGGAAAGAAGCTCAAGTGACACCATTGTTCAAAAAAGGTGACAAAAGCTGCCCGGGCAACTATCGCCCTGTCAGTTTGACAAGTGTCGATTGCAAGGTAATGGAATCTGTTGTGAGGGATCGATTGATAGATCATTTGACGGCACAAAAATTTATAATACAGTGAAGAATACATCGCAAAAAGTACAGTTGCAAGGTGATCTTGACAGGCTGGTTGACTGGGCTGATAAGTGGCAGCTGCGTTTTAACGCTGACAAATGTAAAGTTATCCACCTTGGCAAGAGTAATGAACAGCAAGATTACAGCATGAGAAGACACGGTTGCAAGGACAGAGTGATGATAACATAACATACGTATTGATCTCGGCGCTGAAGTGTAGGCCTGATGTGGCCTGTCGCCGATTCTTTTCCTTTTCGTGCCTTGCTCACAGAAGATCTAATATCGTTTCATTTGACCGGATCTTTTCATGACTGACGATAGTTTCAAGTAGCTACTAGACTTCCATCGGGTTCGATATGGTGCTAGGCATTTCAAATCTGAACATATATTTTTCCATAGCTTTATCTAGTCTGTTTTTGAACGCGTTCATACTTGGAGCGCAAAACGATGTCATTAAGTACATATCTATCTGGCACTCGTATAAAACCATTATTTTCTGCTTCAACAAATGAACAAACTAAACGCGTTTTTTCAACGAGTCATTGCCTCGAAAATAACTAATAAACCTTTTAAATTGAGAAAAAAGTATTTATTTTGCACGGAACAAAAAAAAACTAACTACATGACCAATGTGAATAATATTGAAATTCTGAATAATATGAAAATATGGATATATAATAATATTAGGACTTGAAAAAATAAATATCGTCGACCAAATTACTTAATTTGAGACAGAAAAATGAAAATCAAACGAATGTGCTATCATTAACATTGAGAGCGACTAGATCCACAACCTTCAACCCTTTAGTATACTGAATCGCCACTTTTGCGGACCCGCCTGCGAATTCGCCTGCGGACTCGCGCAACTGAACCACTCATAAGTCCTTCAATACTGAACGGATTTGCTTGAATTTTGGAATGTGAGTAGATATTATCGATACGCTGCCACAGGAATTATTACAGATTTTTGCACAAATTATTTTTAAAATAAAACCAATAAACGTATTTTTTGATCAACCGAGCCACTCATACTTCCCTAAATAGTGAACAGATTTGCTTCAATTTTGGAATGTGCGTATTTATTATCGATACGCTGCCGCAGGAATTATTACAGATTTTTACATAAATTAATTTTTAATTAAAAACAATTAAAGTATTGTTTGATCAACCGAGACCCTCATAATTCCTTCAATAGTGAACAGATTTGCTTTAATTTTGGAATGTGAGTATTTGTCATCGATACGCTGCCGCAGGAATTATTACAGATTTTTACATCAGTCAGTTTTTAATTAAAACCAATAAACGTATTTTTGGAGCCACCGAGACCTTCACAATTCCTTTGATGGCGAATGAATTTGTTTGAATTTTGGAATATATGTAGTTATTATCAATACGCTGCCGCAGGAATTATCACAGATTTTTACATTAATTAGTTTTTAAGGAAGGCGTCTACCCTCCAGAAAAACTTCCACATTTACTAACGGATCTTTCTGAAACTTCACACACACATGTAAAACCGAAATACAAGCAGATTTTGTTCGTATGATTTTTTCGGAAAATTAATAGAAAAATGTGAAATTCGTAGGAAACGGACAAAAAAGGGGGTACTTAAAAAAGCTATCTCCTCCAACAGTTTTCAAGCTACAGAATTGAAAGATATACCATTCGATTCGTAAAGATCATACCAATCGAGTAACGCAGCCCGATTTTACATTTTCGCCTTAGTTTTTTTTACACGCATTTTCCCGTTTCCATCTCATTTTTTTCTCATTTTCTTCAGATTTTCCCCCTTCCCCCCCATTTTGAATCCAAACTATGCACAAATCTAAAACAATTCATAAGACCAAGAAGAAATGCAAGTTTGTTATAGTGTCGTACCGATATGAAAAATATAACTCAGTACTCACTGCAGTGAGTGACAGAGAGCGTATTATCTCGTCGACGAAAACATGAAGTCACGGACAGACAGACGGACAGACAGGCGGACGGACAGACGGACATGGCGAGCACAATAGTGCATTTTTTAATAAATGAGAAAATGCGCTAAAAAGGGCTTCGTTACTCGATAGGTATGGTCTTTACAAATCGACAGAGGTGGGCAGTAGCGCGCTACATATGTAGCGGCCGCTACTAGCGGCCGCTATACATTTTCAGTAGCGGTAGCGGCGCTACATTTAAGCAATTGTAGCGGTAGCGGTAGCACCCGCTACATATTTAAGTAGCGATACGAGGTTTTACCGCTACAGCGCTACCGCTACATTTATAGATAAAGCCTTTAGATTTTACTTACTAGTATTAAATATTATTTAAAAACCAGCATGATTCATACATAATATAAATTACAGAATAAAACTGTACGAAAGATTTCGGTGTAATGTTGTCAACCTCAGCATGTTATGTACTAGTGTCAACATGTTATTTATTACTTGTTAAGTTGTTACCAGTTACCACTTACAGGTATTTTTTCATGTTTCAGTTTGCTTACAGTTATTTTTCCACAGGTAATTTTATGTTCCACCTTCCCTACATGGATGTCTACTTTAATCTATCAATCTCAAAATTAATCCACATATAAATATACAAATAAAATAATGATTTTTTATATGTATATGTGGATAATTTTTGAGATTGGTAGATTAAAGTAGACATCCATGTAGGGAAGGTAAAACATAAGAATAACTGTAACTTTTATTTACTGTATCTAACCCGTAGTAGTACGGCTAGGTTATTTGCAATAAAGTTGCATTGATATGTTTTGAAAATGTTTTATTATCATTAAATTTTCATGAGTAAATCCCAATAGCAGAACAATAAATATTTAGAGATTTCCAATAATTTTGGCCATTGTAGCGGCTAATGTAGCGGTAGCGGTAGCGGCGCTACATTTCAAAGTAGCGCTGCCCAGCTATGCAAATCGAATGGCATATGTCTCATCGCTGTAGCTTCAAAACTCTAGGAGGAGATAGGTTTGCCGTGACAATAAGTGTGAATGTTCAGGAGAGCGCGACAAAGTCCCGCGCGCATCACAATAGGCACTCAATGTAGCAAGGATACAAAACTAAACCTTACTGGAGCTTGATTCCAGTCAAGGATGGTGGGAGCGACTGCATGCACACCTCCTCATACGACGCCCGGCGGGTAACAAGGTGCATCTCAAGCAGACACTCTATTTAAAGTGCTCGCAGCGAATTTTCTCCTATTCTATTCGTTAAAGAACTCCCCCACCCCCTCCCTTTCATGATCTGTCGTGAACGCACAAATCAACGTACTGAGATGGTAATGCTACCGTTGGATAGGTCAGAATGTCAGCTTTAAGATGAGACTAAAAACCGGAAAAGCCAAATCCGAAAACTTTAGGGTAGACGCCCCACTTAATTAAAACGAATAAACGTATTTTTTAAGCAACCTAACCACTCATAACTTCTTCAATACTTAACGGATCTACTTGCAATTTGGAACATAAGTATTTGCTGTCAATGCGGTAGTTCAGGAATAAGCACAATTAAATAAGTATCCAACATTTTCAGTTACTAAATTGAATTTATCGGTCGAATTATAATTCTACCGATAATTCCCCTCATAAATAAGATACAAGTCTGAAATTTGGAATGCTATCCTAATTATTTTCAATTTGAGGATATTAAGATAAATTATGTAAACTTTGTATTACCACTGTTATCGCTAACGAAAATTTTGAACGATGAGGATCGTAAAACGCTCGACGTTTCTAACATTTTCGAGATACCAGTTGATTTAACTCTTCCGTAGATTTAATCAAGATTTTCCCCTCCGTTGTCGTAGTTCGGAGGAAAGGCAGGTCTGTCCTATGGCGATAAATCATCTGTGGGTCCACGATAAACATCCCTCCCCCCACACACTTTGCAGTCCATTCAGCTTTCTTAGTGCCTGTCTGGTGCTGGTGTGGCTTGTAAAAGGCCAAGACTGACAATACATGTTTACACTTATAGTCAATAATATGGTAATATTGTTAAGCTGGTCGAAAATAAATGTCACGGGTTCCGATGATTATGGAGAAATAACCTTAATTGCGTTTCAAAATATGAAGCAAACGAATGCATAAACAACACAATTCAAACAATGCAATCACTGCAAAATAACCACAATTTCTTCTCGCTTCGAATCACCGACATGTGGAACAGCCTCCCCGATGACATCGTTGGCGCTCCAAGTATGAACGCGTTCAAGAACAGACTAGATAAAGCTATGGAAAAATCAATCTCTAGTAAAACAAAATCTCTAGCACAGGAAAAGGGTAATACAATCAAAGTTGGAAATCCATCAGTTTAAATCACTCGAATTTCTTATTTACCAGAAATGTTGATCCGATCCTCACTTCCGTTGTGTATAGCAAGACTGCCCTAAACGACCGTTCATTACTGAAAGCTTCGCGGCCGTATTGTTGACAGAAACCGTAGGGTGACATGGGGCAGCGAGCCCACTGCGGGTCATGGTGTGGGAAAATTTTCCCACCATTGATCTTTTTTTTTTCTATTGTTAATTTGTTCTGGTTCGCTGTTGTTGTTTCACTTGTTGGGTCTCATTTAGGGTAATTTTTATTCGTTAAGTAATAGAGGTAAAGTTTGTACGGGTGCGCCACAGAAACTTACTTATTTGAAAAAATTCCTGTGCGGTTAGTTGGTCGGGTAGAGGGGCGAGAGGGGGTGCATCTGAAGGGGAAGTTCCCAAGTTTGTTTCTCAAATAAATTTGCTGTAGTGCAAGAATTAACTGAACGCGATTTCGTTGCCCCTCAAAATGCATGTAAAATGCTGGTTGACAACCTGCCTGAAGACGCGGTCGTTTTTTTCACTGAGACGCATCTAAATCTTAGGTTTGTGAACTGTAGACTTGTCCATTCATATATATAGTTGTCACTTACTCTGATTCTGATTTAGCGATAGCGAGGTGGATAGAACAATTGCTTTAAATATTCATTTATGTCTTGCAGTATTCTGTGCTGGATCCTCCTGAAGCAATGCCGAGGAGGACATTTCTATTCTGTGGCCTGAATCAATCATTACGATCAACGTACGTCCACATTTATTTTGATAATTGCCACCTTCATCTTCATCACATCGGGATGTGGAAAAGTTACTTCGTCCATCTTAGGAAATCTTAGGATTGAATATTAAAATCCAATTGAACTATTTCTGTTTTATTTGATCCGATTGTGTGAGACAAATTTCTCACAATGGGCCCATAGCGGGTTTCTCGCTAAGTATGGCCGATATTGGTCCGTGTTCTCTACCGCCGGTCGATAGTTTCACTGGGATGAAGTATACGGATTTGCGTTTTGCTAAGTGTTTGCGTTATTAAGTTATTTGTGAATAACTGTTTTAGCCCAGATAAAAAATTTTTTGCTGCTAAATAAAACTGTTTTCGATTACTGTAGATGAAGCTTTTGAAATTACTGGGGATTATATTTTGAAAGTAATATTTATAGGGATAATTTTGAGATCAAGTTTAGACTATTAGCTTTTAAAATAAAATGTTGACACGATATAAATTGAAATGATACCTAGTGGGGCAACGGGCCCACACCCGTTGGCTAGCTTTTTAAATTACAAATTACACTTCATATCACATGATTTTTTGATTTGTCGCCTAAAGGCAGCAAGTTTAGTTTCTAGTTATGCGTATTTATGACCCCTTATCGAGTTATTGACTCTTACCTTGCCAAAAGTTTATTTCAGTCAACACCAATGAGCTAAAAGTTGATGAGTTTATGGTGTTGGCTGAAAGCACGATTAGGTACGAATTCTCTGCACATAATATCTGGATTATGGACGAAACTGAAAATAAGTTTTTTTTCTGATCAACTAAATATACTTTTTCTCGTCAAGAATACATTTTTTCATGTCAAGGACGAATTTTTTATCAAAGGGATATATTTCTCAAGTCAAGGATATATATTTTTATGTGAATGAAATATTTTTCTTCACGTCAGTGATAGATTTTTAAGCCAAGAGTATATTTTTTCAAGTTAAGGATATGATTTTTTGAGTTGTTAATAAATGAATGAATGTCATATTTTTATTAAATTTTTCTTATTTTTAACTGTAAAGTGTTGTTTTATCAATTTTAAACGAAAAATATGCAATTGTGGTAAAGGGACCAAGGGATGGGCGCCTTGCCCCAAGCCCATGGGCCCATTGCCCCAGGGGTGGGGCAATGGGTCCATTTTGACACTTTTTACAAAATAATGTTTCATTAAAAATGAATAAATCTATAGGCGTCTAATTCATATCATACATTCCTCATTATTTGTACCTTTAAACAAGACAAAGAACTACCTCGTATCAATTAAAACTTATCAAAAATTTAGTTTAAAAAGGGGCGGGCGCGTTGCCCCATATTGCTCTACTACAGCGGTCGCCACGCATCCCCGCGGTTGCCTTTCTCAGTAGCTGTCTTTTTGCTGTTGTCTCAACAAAGATAAAATAGTTCCTCAAAAGTTGTTTATATAATTAAATAGGCCTTGCATGACCGATAATTTCCAATTGTCCGGAGGCCGTTATCAATACAATCATAAAATTTGAATCAAGCTCTTAGTCTCTCTCCTATCTATAGAAGTGAGGTTTTAATAAATCCAACGAAGATAGGTCAAACCAGTGCTAAAATGTTGAATGCATGCGTGAGGCTGTGTGCAGAATTGGAATTTCCATCTCACAGAAATGCTGTGTGACAGAGGACCCAAACTGACAAATCGTAAAAACATATTGAATTATCTGTCACTATTGCGTATTTCTGTTAGAACTTAAATGAATATTGATATATCTTGCTGTAATGTGTCGTTTTGGGAAATAGATAGAAAGCTCTAGGAGTAGTAGTTGAATGTCTGATTATTTCAAATCAACGAAAAATCTTGCATCTGAATTGTAAAGTACTTGAATATATGATCAGACGATCAGAAAATGTAATCATGGTAGCAGCAGCAGTTAAAATATTCATTTTTAATAACATAGGTCATGATAGGTGCCTCCTCAACCTCAACTCCTCCTCAAAATCAAGATCAATTCCCTATTGCATAATTTCAGTTACTTATTTATTCTTTCTTACATATGAAGTATCATACCTGTCAAAAGAAAATTCTGTCGTCAATTATTATTCTTGAAAACTCAAAATATGGCATGCAGCGATGCAGGCACCCGAGGCATGGAATAAATCTATTTCTGGAATTGGTGCCTTAGAGCTTACAAGCTGCAACTACTGATTCAAGATGACTGCATCTGCTTATAACCCAGGTTTTTGTATAATCTTGCAGTGTTTCTTTGGGCTTGACTGCCATGTAGCCCAACTAGAAATTTTAGTTTCCCAATAGGTGATCTAATTTTTGTACTAGCAACGGAATGGGATTTAGCATCCAAAGGATTTGGGAGAAATATCCGTATCTTTCCACAAAATCAATTAAGTCTCTAGAATTTTTTGACTGATGTAGGAAATTTATGTACATATAGTACCATAAGTAACCGTAGTACATACTGTCTTTACTGTCTGTGACGGGATGCATATTATGTGATATTTTTAGCGCATTTTCTCATTTATGGAAAAAATGCCCTATTGTGCCCGTCATGTCCGTCCGTCTGTCAGTCCGTGACTTCATGTTTTTGTCGACGAGAAAATGCGCTCTCTGTCACTCTCTGCAGTGAGTACTGAGTAATATATTTTTAGGAGTAGCTACCGTTTTGATCGCGTGTTTTGATGATGTTCTTTTGTTAGATTAGTGACTCAATATGGGACGCAGTATAGAACCCCGCATAGCCCTTGCCCACAATTCAATATCTATTCCTTTCCGCTCGTAATCACGCTAGAGGGCATATTAGTCTGTGTGATTAATGTACCAAACTTGCATTGTCGTCTCAGCAGAGCAGAACCTACTAACATTGGAGACAAAGATAGGTAAAATCTAATTTTAAAATGTAAATTTATTGGTAAACTGAGTTATATTTTGACTGTTTACCATTGGCGTTCATAAAATTGTGAAGCAATGCATATGCTTAATTTGCGTTCAGAAATTGTATGTTGACCCTAGAAAAAAAATATGTTCTCGATTGCCACTATGTTGTGAAGGGTCAAGACCACCACACGGCGGTGGACCGCCATAAGTACCTCCCTTCAAAGAATTCCGCTATGCCCCGCATACCTGTTTCTAGTTGTCTGGAATGTTTTTTTTAAGGTGGAATGCTTTTTTCAAGTGAACCACTAATCTTAAAATTCCATCCTGCATAATACTATGTTCATTAAAATCAACTATGAAATTGCATGCTGCTACTAATTTATATATTCTGGCTGGCATCATGGCATGCACTATATCTACCGTTCAAGCTTGACTAGAGCTTTTTGCCATTTTCAGAGCTGCTTGATTAGTGCTACCACAATTATCTCCCATCATATTTTTTATAAAACTGCATGGTAAGGCCATCAGATTCTAAATGTATAAAAAATTGGTAAATTTTGAGCCACAAGATTCCATTCATGAGTGGAAAAATTTTAATCTAGCAATTGGCTAATACTTTCATTGCATAAAATAAAAACACATTAAGACAGGTCTCCCATAGCCTCATAGGGGCCGGGGCCATAGGCCATATCCCAATTTGATAGCCATATCCCAATTTGATAGCCATATCTTGAATGGTCAACAGGTTGAGCTACTAGAAAGGTTCCAGATGAAAAAAAAAAACATCAACAAAACATAGGACATTATCTATTCCTTTCCGCTCGTAATCACGCTAGAGGGCATATTAGTCTGTGTGATTAAGTGCCTAAAGCCATAGGTGCAATTTCCTTTCCTGGAAATGAATCAATCAGCCAGATAACATCAAGCCGCCGAAGCAACAGCCGTGGGCAAATAGCCAAACTGTCAGGCACGCTACCGTAACTCCCTTACTTGTTTTAGCAGTTACTGCGTCACTTCCGTGACGTCACTATAGCATGCCTATATAAGCTCTTCGAGCAGACCTTCAGTCAGTCTTAGGCAGCCCCAGGCGAGACGTAGTAAAGCCATCACCATGTAGTCCGCACGACCACGCCAGACTCCGGCGTCGAGTAGCCTCCGTCGTTAGAGTAACCATCTAAAACCTACCTTGTGTACTTATCACCAAGCTTCCTTGTATTCCTATCTAGTTCGTAAATATATAACTAAGAAACTCGCCTCTCAATCAACCTGCCGCTTATTCGGACCCTAGCTAAAATACCTTGGACCCTCAACTCAAATAAACCTAAGAAGATCATCCGGTTATTAATCAATACTAAACTTTGAGATAATTATATATTATCGGGCCAGTCAGACCAAATAACATCCGGACAAAACTGTAGCGTGCTTGTATTAACGTCTTACGTCACAGCCACTGCTTCATCGCGCTCTACTCCACAGGCAGAAGCGCAAATCGCCGTCCCTATAACGCCATGCCTCGGCTCTCCCCCTTCCGCAGCCATTAGAAGGCTTTTCTCATTGGTTTGGCCATTGCCGGATTGCCCGATCAGTAATGCGCCTGGCGCGATGAAGGGAGGTTATGTATGAGTTGGTCACCGAGCAGTTCGTTCAAGCATGTTATTCGTGCTGCTAAAATTGCATCTACGCGAAACTTTTAGACATTTATTATCCTCTAGTTGTACATTAAAATGCAATAAGACCTCGGTATTGCCTCACACATTATTTGGAGTTCCCATTTACTTATAATATATATTTCAGTTAGTTGCTATTTTTAACTGAATTTCATTTCATCACACATGCTATTTTTAAGCGAAAATAGTTATTTACATTACATTCGATAGTAAGACTTTCAGCCGTTTCGATTTTTAAAGTTATTTGCCCTCCACATCGATCAAACATTGAATTGTTTGTTACTTGTTGGAGCATTTCTATGATACATTATTCACCAGCACTTCTTATGACTCAATTCATGAACTGAATTTCGAATGAAGATTGAAAAGATTCATTAATTGTTTGTAATAGAAATATACTGAAATGTGTAGGTTCTCCTGATATTCGGAAAGACACTTTGGCTCGCAAATCATTTACCAATAAAATCTAGACTCAGAATCAACTCTTCTTAGTCTCTATAGTAGACAGTCTTAGCCTAATCTGTACATATTTCCCTTCCATTACTTGAATGTTCAAACTACTTGCGTAACTATGGGACGCTGTTGTACGTAACTGTTATTGCGTCAGGATAACTCATCAGAATCTATTTAATGTGGGGTTAGATCCTGGTCGCTGGTCGTTATTTTGTCGAAATTTCTAGCATGTATCGGTAATACCGCCTCCCAGAAAAAAATAGCAAATAATTGCCCTAGTCTGCAATAAATTTCTCGCACATTCTTCGATTAAAACCAAAAAAATATGTGATAAAAATACAAAAAATTCAGGTAGCTTGCTGAGGCACATTTCACGATGCCTTTGCGCGTCAGGTTAAAAGGAAAATTAAACTGCAGACCAAAATATAAAACAGTAAACATATATAACCAGTTAATAAACGATTAAGTGAATAACTGCAATACCAAAAATTTTTTTTTCAAATAAACTGCACCTATTAAATTTGCATAAACTGGATCAAGAATCTGACTAAGCAATTTCAATTAGACTCTACTGACGTCTGTTCATATAAGCAATTTTCTCCAAGCGAATTTATAGATTTCTACTAAAACACCACGAAGTAAGCTTCCAATTTCCATATGCGAGTTAAAATTAAATGGAAACTGACAAGAAAGTATTAATATTTTCATTCCTCATAATTATTATATAATTCGTAATTATTCGTGGTTTTTGCGTTGCAGATTAGGCCATTAGACCTGTCGACGATTCGCAACATCGCAGAATTCTTATAGCTTGCTGCGTGTCTCGAACACTATACTCACTGTACCCATCTCATTATCCTTAACCGCCCAACAATCTCACTGATTTTGAGCTGATTTGTCGCAGGAAGCAGGAGTCGATCCAGCAACTATCTGCTCAAATTTTGGTACTCTAACCTGTAACCACTGGGTCACCCAGTGGTTACCTTAATTGCATCGTGGATGATGTTCTAACTCGAGAAAAAATGGCCTTTGACAAGGTGTGGAAAATCGACGTAACGAAAACATTAGTGGATAATTACGATCATATGGCTCGCATGAACTAATCGTCAAGGTCAAGTTTTGTCATTTTCCATGATCTTCAGAATAGAGTCCACCAAAGGATTGTCTTCGACTTCGAACTATCATCAGATATTGTCTTTGAAAACGCATCTAGCATATGCTGAGTAAAATACTGAATGGGTGAGTGAACAAAATTCTAAGTGAGATACACGAGTGAATGAAATGCAAAACTAGATAGCCAGCTACCTGGGATTGAGATTAGTTCAAATATCAGCAAATTTTATTTATCAAATTTTTTTGGGGAAGCGAATGAGTTTAAATAGACAAAATAAACGTATTAACAGTTGACAAGATGAAGAAATTTTCTGAGACGAGATTTTCAAATAAAATGAAAAAAATACGCTTAAAAATGTGTACGGTATCACTGAATTTGCTCCAACGGTTCGCA
>NW_025943344.1:0-2221 GCF_000764305.2 Hyalella azteca | reverse complement strand
AAGTGTCGTATAGCCAATATATCCCTAACATCACCACCACACACCCCCCCAAAAGTGACGTATAGCCAATATATCCCTAACACCACCACACACCCCCCCGGAAGTGTCGTATAGCCAATATATCTCTAACACCACCACACACCCCCCCGGAAGTGTCGTATAGCCAATATATCCCTAACACCACCACACACCACCCCGGAAGTGTCGTATAGCCAATATATCTCTAACATCACCACCCACCACCCCAGAAGTGACGTATAGCCAATATATCCCTAACACCACCACCCACCCACCACCCCGGAAGTGTCATATAGCCAATATATCCCTAACATCACCACCACACCACCCCCCCGGAAGTGTCGTATAGCCAATATATCCCTAACACCACCCACCCACCACCCCGGAAGTGTTGTATAGCCAATATATCCCCAACATCACCACCACACACCCCCTCAGAAGTGTCGTATAGCCAATATATCCCTAACATCACCACCACCCACCCTCCCCGGAAGTGTCGTATAGCCAATATATCCCTAATGTCACCACCACCCACCCCCCTGGGAGTGTCGTATAGCCAACATCACCACCACCCACCACCCCGGAGGTGCCATACAGCCAATATATCCCTAACGTCACCACCACCCACCCCCCCCCGGAAGTGTCGTATAGCCAATATATCCCTAACACCACACACCGCCCCGGAAGTGTCGTATAGCTTGTCTCTCATCATAGGGGTCGAAGGCATCAGGGTGTGCGGGGATGGACTTGAGGACGGGGGAGGCGGGGCGCGTGTAGTAGTCGTTCTCTCGGTCCAGCTCCGCCTGCCCTAGTGACAAGTTGAACCTCTTCTCTTCAAAGTCTGCGTCCATCTCACGCCGCTTGTGTGACCTCTTGATCAACTGTNATAAATAGGCATAATAATGAGTGCATCGTTGATAAATAGGCATAATAATGAGTGCATCGTTGATAAATAGGCATAATAATGAGTGCATCGTTGATAAATAGGCATAATAATGAGTGCATCGTTGATAAATAGGCATAATAATGAGTGCATCGTTGATAAATAGGCATAATAATGAGTGCATCGTTGATAAATAGGCATAATAATGAGTGCATCGTTGATAAATAGGCATAATAATGAGTGCATCGTTGATAAATAGGCATAATAATGAGTGCATCGTTGATAAATAGGCATAATAATGAGTGCATCGTTGATAAATAGGCATAATAATGAGTGCATCGTTGATAAATAGGCATAATAATGAGTGCATCGTTGATAAATAGGCATAATAATGAGTGCATCGTTGATAAATAGGCATAATAATGAGTGCATCGTTGATAAATAGGCATAATAATGAGTGCATCGTTGATAAATAGGCATAATAATGAGTGCATCGTTGATAAATAGGCATAATAATGAGTGCATCGTTGATAAATAGGCATAATAATGAGTGCATCGTTGATAAATAGGCATAATAATGAGTGCATCGTTGATAAATAGGCATAATAATGAGTGCATCGTTGATAAATAGGCATAATAATGAGTGCATCGTTGATAAATAGGCATAATAATGAGTGCATCGTTGATAAATAGGCATAATAATGAGTGCCTCATTAAAAAATAGGCATAATAATGAGTGCCTCAATAACAAGTAGGTGCAATAATAAGCGCCTTAATAACATTAACAACAGACACAACAATAAGAATTAGGTGCAAGAGTAACAAATGAACTGTGCTGAAGAATTAGTGCCTGAATAACAAATAGGCATAATAATGAATGCCTCAATAACAATTAGGCATAATAATGAGTGTCACCATAACAACAGACGAAAAAAGAATTAGGTGCAATAATATCCATATAAATATAGATAAATGGCTTCAAAAATAGCACTAAGCTTATAAATCAAACCAAAATCTTCCAAATAGGAGCAATAGGTAACATCTTGCAAAAGTACCCGTTGGCATGTTAAATACTCCTGCAATCCCTTCACAATTACGATAATATCCAGAGGGATAGAAGGATAATATCCCCCTGGATAATTTCCAGAGGGACAGAGAGATAATATCCCTCTGGATAATATCCAGAGGGTCTCTCACCTTAGGCTACAGGAGGCAGGGGGCTACAGGAGGCAGGGGGCTACAGGAGGCAGGGGGCTACAGGAGGCAGGGGGGCTACAGGAGGCAGGGGTCTACAGGAGGCAGGGGTCTCACCTTGGGCTC
>NW_025943343.1:0-18042 GCF_000764305.2 Hyalella azteca | reverse complement strand
GTAACTTACTGAGCAGTAGTTGTATCCTACATGACGGCATGTGGTACGACATTGCTGCAAAGAGGTAACTTACTGAGCAGTAGTTGTATCCTACAGTGGACCTACACGACGGCATGTGACATGACATTGTACTCAAAAGGTTTCAAACCTATTCTGGCTTTGCCCTTAAGCCTACCCTACAAAATAGCGCGCAAGGAAAAATTGCTTCTCTAAGGTGACAGATTTTTGCTGGGCAAAAAAAAAGTTGTGTCTTACGCGATTCCATGAGGAAAAATATTGCAGCACATTGCTTTATTGTTTACTACCACAATAAACAATTGGGTTTACTGTCGCGAAGACTGGCGCTTCAAGCCACTAGGCGATGGAATTTTTCGTTTTGGAAGTGACTATTATTATAAATCTAGCTTCGCTTTTACCAATTATGACATAATGTTGCACAATAAAGCCTCTGTAATTCTACATGCCATACTTAATGCTTCTCACTGTTGGCGATGTGATATTCCGCTGCCTGTTGAGAGTGGCTATTATGTGGTATTTTTGCATCGTCTTACCTCGATGTGCGAAAAAATGCCTACTTATTATTTATTGTCAACGCCACAAAATAAGGAAAAAACGCTTTACAGCGAGAACATACATATTTTAACATTCTGTCATTTTGCATTCTTGTCATTTTGCTGCATTAATTATAACACATGAAAATAATGCTGGACTTTCATATATTTCGTGTATGGGATTGGTGATATATTATTCTCATTCATTAGTAATTTACATGATACAATTAACCCACTGCGACAAAATTTGCCGCAAGCTTAGATAAATAATAGTTAACTTCCTCAAAACTCACATTCTTGCCTGGGTAATAAAAATTTTTAAAATTAGGCTTATAAGCGTATGCCCTCGTAAAAAAGGATTAATTTAATTATGCTCTTGTGTATCTTTAAGCTTATAACCTTCATTCTGAATGACTGCAGGTAAGACTCAGGTGCACATCAAAATTGAACTTGCAAATTGTAACTTAATTATTTCAACTGCACATGACTTCGTAACGATGCAAGTTTCAGCGGCATAGGACCAAAAAACTATACAACTTCTATCTTTAGCTTCATGTCCACATGAATTCCCAAACGCTGCGCACTTGAGCCACGAGCGCCGCGTGTTCTCTCAGGTTCGGCAACGTCCTGGAGCTGACAGCAGACGACGGCGACAGGGAGCTCCAGAGGCTGTCACAGGAGGAAGAAATGTCATCACTCGCCGCTCCTGTGCAGTGGCGGGATGAACATTTGTGGGGAGCGGATGCTCCTCATCCTGGCGGTAAATCTCCGAGATCCGTTGGCGAGAAGCCCGTCATACACACGAATTTCAAAGAAGGTAAGAAACTTCGCAATTTTTAATTCTCATCCTACTGGTTATTTACTCCCTACTTTTCATGTGCTCACAATTTCTTACTGATATGACTTAACAGTTACATTTTTATAATTAATAAACATAGAGTCATCAGCTAGGTTAATTTTAACGATGATCAAATATTCATGGCTTCCGATCCCTATTTTCTTTCTCACTCAATAACCTCTCGTCAAGATACTGAACCAAAAGGTACATCAAACCTCACATTAATTGGCCCAGGCTGTCTGGACGACGTGCGTGTGAGCGGTCGGCGGCTGCCGATGCCCCCGGCCCTGAGCGCCACCCGCTGGGGGGCCGTGGAGGCTGCGATGGACCTGGCGTCGGGGTGCGTGCCACCTTCAGCCTGTGTCAACGCCACCTGCTCTCCGCCCTACAAATGCCTGGACACTTGGAAGCAGTTCAAGTGCGAGTAAGAAGTATCTTGGTGTCAGTATTTGGATTACCTATTGGCTAAACTATAACATTTGGTGGGTACAAATTTCACTAGTGGCACAATGTAAAGAATGATGCGAACGAGCCTCTAAAAGACGAATTCGCATACATGAACACATTTTTAGGGGACTTCTCATTGCATTTATAACGTCACTACTATGTGCATTGTGTTATGAATAATTTTGGCACCTGGATGGAAGTGGACTGCTCTGTGATTCTGAACAAAAGTTTATGAATCAGTTCCAGCCTCATCTCTGTAGGTATACATCAATTCATTATGCTAGGTTGGACATGGACTAAAATAAAAGGAAACTCTTTGGCTCCGGAGCTCTATTTTGCTAAAACAAATCCTTGAAACGCAGCCCGACACAACGCTGTGTCCTAACACACAAACCACTGTTCTGCCATAACAGAACAAACACAAAAATCTCAGAGCACAAAGGGTCGAGTCCCGTAAAAACAAACACCGACGTGTCGTTCTATACAAAATACCGCTGGAATTTACCACACAAAACTTCAAAGCAGCATGCCTTCCGTTGTCAATTGTTCGTAAAAACCTCTGAAATATAGCTTGCATGCGCCAATAGGGCTGGAAGAAATGCCACTCTCTTCAGTTTGTGGTCTAAGAAGCGTTTTTTCGCCCCCTGGTCCGCAGCTGCGGCGAGGGCTTCCAGCTTAGTCCCGACGGCTCCTCCTGTCTGGATGTGGACGAGTGTCGCTACGAGCCTTGCCTCAACTTCGCCTCGTGCTCAAACTCGGTGCCAGGTAATGAAATTTTATCTGAAAGATTTTTTCAACTGATCAGGTTAAGATTGAATGCTTAATTATCTTGTTTCAATTGTTGATTCCTTGCATTGGTGCTTCAACTAACGAAATGTATTATTGTATGTTTTTACCGAGCTTTGTTGTGTAGAGGATTTCTCAGATATTGCAAGTTGCGAAATCATCGATATAGATCAGTTCCACCATAAAACTGTCACTGTCAAACATTCCCAATTTGCATGATGAAATGGAGCTTATTGAGTTTAAATATACGATTCGCGACGAATAATAGTTAATTGCATGGGATATCCTGAACTAAAGTTAAATACGCTTGTATTTGTTAATAATAAATCAACCTTTGGTGTCCATTAAACTTCAATTATTAAATAGGTAATCAACCGTATTTTTCATGATATGAATAACCGTTAGAACATCGACTCTAATCACTTAACTATTCATAAGAAATGAATGGATTCACTGTAAATTTCAGAAAATGGTAAGGTCATCATGAGAAAATTAGTATATATTTCTATTCATTATAATAAAAACACAGATTTCAGCGGGAAATTGTATTATATTCTGTAATCATGTATTATTATTTTCATTTCTAGTTACATGTTGACATTGGCTCGACAAACAGACTCTCTGGGAACTAAATTGTTCAAAAGCACCAACGATATATAGAGACAAAAAAAAACAATCTTGTTATCTATAAGCACCCCAGCATGAACTTGTTAAGAAAACGCACCCCTGTATATCCTTCTTGATAAAACGATCCCTAGAATAAAACTTGTAGAATGACTTTGTTATTCCTCCCTATTCCTTTTATATTCATATCTTCAAGAATTCATGTGGCGAAAAAGCTTCTCATTAAATGCTTTTGAAGCTTTATGTGATCATATTGCAGCAAAGTACTTTGACTAAGATGTTTTGCTTATCATTTGGGATTCAATGTTTTGCAATGTATTTTTCTACATTGAATCATAATTAGTTAATAAATGTTTATAAACACTTAATTTGTTTGTATTTTTCATTCAATTAACCTTAAGATTACGCACCCGAGTAACGTATGGGGTGCTTATTCTTAACATGATCCCAAAAATCATATTTAATAATTTGTTACGATTTACGTTGTGCTGGAAGTATTTTTAATGGTTTAGTAGATAAACGATAGGCAAAAATCCTTAAAGAAAGATCGTGTGGCTTTGTTAGAATGTCAGAAAAAGCCGCTTTGAATCGGATTCTTCAATTTGTGTGCAACTCGATGAATGTTCTGTGAATACCTTTTCAATGAAAAAATTGTGTCTTAGAATGGACGATGAGGATTGCATGTCAGTATTCAAATTTAGGAGCCACAAATTCCTAAGATAAGCCATAATTTTCTCCGCATACTGAAGAAAATGCCATAAGTGAAGACAATCCCTCCAGGCGCTGCATCCACGCTGTTATAGCGACCAAACTAGACTTTGTTTAAGGGATATGAGCTTTCACCTGTTGAACTGCGCGCGTAACTCTTACCATCAAAACTAAAATGGAAATATTAGTTAATTCTGTAGTACATCTTTCCAAACGACACTCCGTCTTGCAAGCACCAGACGTGCCTATATGAGTATATTCATGAAAAGATAGACTTCAAACCTGGAACCACGGCACAAATTCATGAATTGTTAAGCCTAAGAGAAACTATTTCCTGTGAGATATTATACCCGGTTTCTCCACAAGTTTCACTGTAAATTGATGGAGTTAGAATACGGACCTCCAGCTGAATGCCTTCTTGAAATAGCGTCCTTGTAAATTCTAATCAGCCATGTAAGGCTGGCTGAGGGTGATCCACAAAAGAATAATCATACCTGGAGCCTTTTAACCGACTTTTCTATAGAGACAGTTGCATGACTGCCGTGTGCATGTGCGCACTCAGTAGGGGAGTTTTCTTCAATTATGTATCATGGTGCAGTATCAACTGTACCCTGAGGACGAAGATGACGTAATAATGAAGTTTTAAAACTTTGCATTTTGCGTATAAGGTTTAATATTAGGTAAATCTATCATATGTATTAGACGATGAACGTTACTGTTAGGTATACGGAAATCGTCTTCTTTGGTTTAATTTGTTCATATTTATTCCTCGTTGATACAAATGATCTGTTTTTCTTCTCAAGAAGCTGTATTAAGTGCACCTCTTCATGTGCATGGAAATGGTTCTACTGATCAATGAATGCAATATTTAATTCGTTTTCTCGTAAAAAAAACTTTCTGAACAAATTTTGCCGATTTTCCTTGTCATCTCTCGATGTTCCTACAAGTTTTAACTCCTCAGTTTTATTTCATTTTGTGTTTTAGGAAAACAAGTGTGTCATATCATTTAACTTAATACATCAGACTCATCAATGCGCAACATTAATTGCATTCATTCCTAACAATCATTCATTACCTACTAATAACCAAGTAATAGAGTTAATACTGTGGACGTCACTTCAGTTCTTCAACACCACCACTTGCCGCCCCGTATCACAGGCTACCACTGCTCCTGCACTAGCGGCTACGCAGGCCACAACTGTGAGCAGCAGGCCGGACCCTTGGCCTTCCCCCTCGGCGGCCTGCCTGTCCTGCTGGCCTTCATCTTCTTCCTCGCTACTGTCTTGGGTCAGCCTGAATATGATCCCTGAAACCTTGTTTATTTATTAAAATCATTCCATGTTTATGTTTACTTTCGTAAGGTAATAATTTACAGTGAAATCGTAATAATTTACAGTGAAATCATTCATCATGACGGAAAATCATTTACCGGCACAAAATATTCTCTTCATTTCTTCTACAAAGAGCAGGGTAACACAGGTTCGGGATGTTGTGTGTAAAAACAAAACTTTGCCAGTAGCAGTGTAACTTCTCAGGTTAATCCAGATCATCAGGCCTACTCTGCATTGATGGAAAGCAAACTTGCTTCCCCAGGAGAAATTCATAGCATTAATGCAATTCCTATAGCGCTTCCCAAATTTATGGCGAGGCGTCTTCTCATCGCAGGATACTAGGAGCAGTCTTTATAGTTGTGCTAACGTCAGTTGACACACCAGTTAATTTACTTATCAATACACTTGTGCATACACCCTGTAAATATTATGAAATAATTGAATCAACAATGCAGTAGTTTAGGCATTTTTCTTTCTTATTTATTCATTTACTCAACGGCTAACAATTATTTCGTTTCTGTGGCTAAGCGTTAATATTTTTTAAGGATGAATTGGCTGTTTCTACAGGTTTGCTGGCGATTGCAGTATCAACTTATTTTCTAAGGCGCCGGAAACTCGAACTCAAGACAACGTCAGTCGACGGAACAACAAGTAAACAAAAACAACAGCAAGTCATAACCTCAACAATCAAGGACTCCTCCAACCTCTTCCCAGTGCCTTCTAAAGAATCTATAAAAAGTGTTTCCGTAGAGGAGCAATCTAGCGATAAGAAATTTCCTAAAGAATCGTTGAAAAACATGAAATTATTTTCAAAATCTTCTTTGAAAAATCTAGCTCTTTCGGAACTTTCCGAAGGACTGCAAAGGAAGAGTTCATCGTCCGAAGAATCCTTCTCTTGTGAAGGAATAAATTCAGTAGCCGGCCACGCCATCGAGGTGCGCTACACGGCCAGCGCCGCCACACACACGACACTCGCGCTCAGCGTCTGCGAGCTGCACGCGCTCCAGCACGACGCCGTGCCTTGCTTAGGGCGCTCCAACCCCGACGCCGTGCCTTACTTACGGCGCTCCAACCCCGACGCCGTGCCTTGCTTATGGCGCTCCAACCCCGACGCCGGGCCATGCTTATGGCGCTCCAACCCCGACGCCGTGCCTTGCTTATGGCGCTCCAACCCCGACGCCGGGCCATGCTTATGGCGCTCCAACCCCGACCTCACGGGTGAGTTCTCCTAAAAATCATAAGAGACAGTTTAACCAAGCTGATAGGTGTTATTTCGATGTAAAATCTATGGCATATTTACCGTGAAATGTCAGCAGTCGATGGTGTACAGATATTGACCATAGTCTACTGATAAAAACTCCAGTTACAATACATTTTGACGCTATAAGCATTAAGAATGATTAATGTCTGACGACAAAATTTTACTAATGCTAAAGAGGCTCAGTCGAACCGTAACTATTTTCTAGTGAACGCTTTATAGCGCATTTTCTCATTTATGGAAAAAATGCACTATTGTGCTCGCCATGTCTGTCCGTCTGTCTGTCTGTCCGTCTGTCCGTCCGTGACTTCAAGTTTTCGTCGACGAGAAAATGCGCTCTCTGTAACTCACTGCAGTGAGTACTGAGTTATATTTTTTGTGCCATGCATCAGGCGAGGACGTGACGAAGTCTGGCCATGCAGGGCCACTGAGCGCTCTAACGCTCATGGCGCCTCGAGGCTATAGAGACGAAGATCAGGTCCAGCACAACAAACTGCGAGATGTTATAAGTAAGTTGTTATAGCGTTAAATAAAAAGTACCTGATATTCATAAAAAATGTTGTTTGCTTGCAACTATTTTTTAGAAAAGCAAGTTTGGAATACTAAAAACTCAGTTTTTAGTATTCCAATCCTTCCGACTAATTCACAAGAAAGATTTATTTTGACAACTTATTCAATTGTATACTGACAACTGTTACCGTGTCATTTCATCAGAATATCTTGTAATGAATTTATTTGATAATACACATATTTCTGTTTATTAGATTCAGTGAAGAACAGCTTGATTACATAATATTCAAATTTAAGTAAAGCTTTGCTGCGCCCATTTGACTGCATTTTCAATTAAAACAAAAGATTAAAGCGATTTAATTTGCTACAATATAATTCCCTGTGATGAAACATCTGCGTCAGAAATATATATCTTATTCCGAAAAAGCTAATACAATGCAAAACTATTTCCTGAACTCATGATACTGTATGTACATCACCATTAAAGTTGTTACGCTAACTTGGGATCCATTTAAAATTAATTCCTTACAGTGTTTTTCATTCATTCATTTCATTGATATCTCATCTGATCTCAATTTTCTATTCCAGAAAATAAAACAATACTTACATAGTTGTAATATCTTAAAACAAAATTATTTGATTCATAACCTTGCGCCAGAAATTTCGCCGATGTATGTACTACTGTTTGATAGCAATAAGTTGCCCCCAGTGCATTACTCGACTGAACCCGTTATAAGCCTTAACTGATATTCTACTCTATCAATAACCTATTTCCAGAAATTACTCAAACTTTTCTCTATCAACGAACCCATTTAAGGGGAGCGTCTGGGCAAAATTTTATCTCGGCTGTTTACATACGGATCACTCTGAAACTTGGTACACATATGTAAAACCAAAAAATAGACAGCTTTTTTTCATGTCCATTTTTCGAAAAAAATGAAAGAAAACGTGAAATTCTTAGAAAACGACCAAAAAAGGGGGTACTGCAGAAATCTATCTCCTTCTAGATTTTTAAAGTTACAGCAATGAGACACATACCATTCAATTCACAATCAAAATATCTATCGATTCGTCGTAGCTTTTTTTGAATTTCGAATATTTGTGGATGTGGGAGCATTTTTCGCAAAATTTTTAAAAATTTTTAGATTTTCCCCAATTTCCTTTCCCTTTTTTCAAAATATTTTCAAAACTATAACGAAATTGAAAAAAAGCTACGACGAATCTCTAGATATTTCAATTGCGAATCGAATGGTATATGTCCCATCGCTGTAGCTTCAAAACTGTAGGAGGAGATGGGTTTGCAGTGACAACAAGTTAATTGTTCAGTAGAACCTGACAAAGTCCCGGGCGCCTCGAAATAAGCGTTCAAGGTGGCAAGAATGCAAGACTAGGCGATACTGGAGCTCAATTCCTGTCAAGGATGGTGTGAACGACGACACGCAAACCCTCCCGTACAATTGCAGGCGGGTAACTGAAGCACATCGTATGTGGACTAGCTATTTAAGTATGCTACCGGGAATTTTCTCCTATCCTAAATGTGAAAGAACTCCACCACCCCCAACCCTTTCGCGATTTGTCGTGAACGCATAAATCAACTTACAGAGATGATTTTGGTACCGTTGAATAGAGTAGAATGTCAGCTTTAAGACGAGACTAAAAACCGGAAAAGCCAAAATTCAAAAATTTTGGCCAGACGCTCCCCTTAGAGCTCTAACTTATATTCTTATAAGTAAGAGTGCGGTTAGTTAAAAGTCAACTTATGTGTATGCGCTGTTGAGCTCATTAGGTATAAAATTAAGAAGCCTGACTTCATGCCGCTAACGTACCGTTAACTTACAGCCTGTTAAATACCTGTTGTTTATTCTGATTCTATAAAGAGACGGATTAAAATTTTTTGGCGTAATAATTTTAAATTTAATTCTTTGGGTTTCATGACTGAAAAATTTATTGAAACTTTTCCACCCATCGCATAAAATAATTTTTACGCAGAAAATAACTTATGTCACTTAAAAACGTTGGGTACAGAAAATTCTGCTTTCATAAATACGAATATGTTTTCAGTAAATATTTCTCTACAATTGAGTTTGTGATTACTCACAGTGCATGACAATTTTGAGCCCGTAGTAACCTTTGTCTCACGAAAGACTTCATCAAATTGAGATCTCAATGTTACTCTTGAAATAAATCACCTTTCCCTTGGTCTGCATTGTTCCAGATGGCGGGGAATCCATCTGCTCCGAGACTCCATGGCCGCTGCTCCAGTCATGTACTTCAGACCCCACTCCTGATAATATCAAACGACCGTACTTTTCATCTCTGAGACGCAAGTCAAATGAATTGGCTCCTTTTCTCAACGTCAGTGGTGAAAAAAAGATATCGACGTCTCAGCCAGGCTCAAATGAAAGAATGGAAAAAGTTGCTTGGTATTGTGAAGGTCACAACGCTCCCCAAAAAACTGACATGATGGAGAAAGACTCAGAAGTTGATCCCGCATCAGGATCGTTGCCTGCTCAGACAATGTGTTCTGCATCTCATGAGTGCAAGGCTCCTAGATGACAAAAACAAGTTTGAAAATTTCAACATTGCATTTGAATTTCAAAACTATTTGTTCGATGGAACTATCTATGAATTATCTAAATATATTTTCAACTCACTCAAGCTGTTCTCATTTTGATCCAAACTTTCTACAAACTAAGACCATCCATCACCAGCAAATCCAGTATTATATGCCTGCGAAAACAGCTCAAACAAGGGAATTAAAACCATTTCGAACAATCGTTGTCATTTATGCAGAAACGCCCTCCACCCTCTTCCAGTCGATAAAATTTTTTGATTCCATTCTAATTTGAGTCTTTAAAAATCGAACTGGTAGTTCTATTGAATTACACCGGCCTATGCAAGTAAAAATAAACGAGACCACATCAACAAACCAAATATCTGTACAGAAGAAATTACTGAAACATTGACGACACGAGCGCGTTTATTATGAAAATAATGAAATAATAATTTGCGTCACTTAAAATATTGCAATTAATTATTGAACATGAAGCACTCTATCTCACTGGTAAGCTAAAAATCATAAAGGCTATCGCATCAAAATCTGCTTTAGGAACGGAACAAAAAACTGGACTTGCATATGAACCTCGCGGAACGGGAAACAACAGGAATATCCGAAAATTTTCAATTTTTTTATTGGAAATAATATGTTCATTCGTCAATGACTTGATTGAAATGCCACTCATTTGAATTTTTTCCCTTTCAATAAACAAATTTATCTCCGATTTCTAAGCCTTGAAAAATATCTTTCTTTTCTAAAGAGAGATATTGAAAAATATTTCACTTGATACAAATATTACTAGCTTGAGAAAAATCGAATTTGTTGTGTATTAGAAATAACAAAAATGCTGCCTTCATATCATTATTCTTTGATCTTATAAATCATCAAGCCAAGTTCTTGAGCTTAGTCGTCTTCAAATAGAGAAACTTGGAGTTCACAATATCATTTTACTTCTAATTTCAATTTTTTACCAATAAAAACATAAACAATTCATTCCTAAATTACTGAAGATAATGTCAAAATTTCTAAGTAGTCCGTAAACATTTCCAGTACCCATATGAAGTTTTCTTTATTCTGGCGTTTATGTGTTACTCAGTGCGTGCTTATGGCAGACATGAAGACTTAAGAGCTTCAGACAATCCTACGAGCTGGAATTATTCACACGTGGCTCGTTTGCAACTTCCGCTAAAGAAAGGTCCACTAAAGATATAATACAGAAGTCTTATACCTGAAAGCAGAGTTCACGAATGAAACAACGATATTTTGTCTGATAAAAAGTAAGTGTGATAAAAAAAACGAAAGTAAAAGCGTGTCTGCTGCCAAAAAAGACTAATTGAACTATAAAGTTTGGAAACGGGGAAAATTAACCCTCCTTCACCGAGAGAAAAAATCTCAAAAGTATTTTCGTTAGCCCGTCCTACTATATGAATCTCATGAGCCTTTTTAAGACGTAATAAGATGCTTCCTCAACCATGTGCTGTGTTGCAGCAAGTTTAATTTCTAGACTTATAATTTCCACGTTTTATTTCCAAACAACAGCGATTCTAAGTGGTCCTCGGCAACCAACCAATGGCGGCGATTGTTTGGAAGTCAAAGGCCGACTTCCAGCAAGCATTAAAGACCGTAAGCTATTAATTATAAAATAGGTTTTTCATACTTAATCTTAGAATGAAATGCAACTCGGTAAGTGATTTGCGCAGAGATGTCAATCAAACAGCTTCTTTTAGAATACGAATATCGGTTAAAATCGCAGTTTTAGTTGAAGCAGCGAAAATAGTATATGGTAAATGGACAATCTTACGCAACTCAATGTTATGTTGAAATTGTCACAACCTAACTGCGAACAATGATATTATTTCCATTCTCTTTTCTTTGAAACGTTAGAAAAAATACTTCACATGAGTTTCGGATGTAAACACTATTTTAGTACGCAAGACTTGGCGACAGTTACTCCAAACACAATGAGCGCATCGAAATCAACAGAAGAATTAATTCGATCACCTGTTCAATTTTAATTCGTAATGATGAATGAAAATTCAAATTAAAATAATTGCTCGCTCGTTGATTATATCCTGAAAGAAGTTGTCGTCCATCACTTTGAAATTTAAACGACTGCGAGCATTATCTATAGGTTTTAGTTTAACCAACTACTTCTTATACGGTAATTCGATGTTAACATTGACGTAAGATCTATAATGAATCACAACGATCAATAGAAACGCTGATCGTTTTTCTAGACAAATAGTGTTGATGTCTAGGAACAAATATTTTAATTTTACATTTTTGCACACGTGCATGAATCTGACTGTTGACGGCGAACAACAGAAAAATGTAAGTGCCAACAAAAAGGAAAGAAAAATGGTTTCTAAGTATCAACGTTGCTACAATAACTCTTCAACAAATTGTTCTACAATTCCAGAAGATTAAACCATGGGTGTAAAACAACAAATTCCACTTAAAAACAATTTCAAATCAAATTGAATTTTTGCGCTGAAAAGAAATACAATGTAGAAATTGCTCTTGGAAAAATAACTATAGAATCTTTTCGGCTGAATTACAAAAGCTATATTTTAGTAAGGCGGACATTTTCAAAACTGATTTATGGACAAAATCGGGGTACACAAAAGGTTTCTGCAAATATCTTTGATACAAAAATTTCAGATTACAGTCCATATTTCTTCACTACCTGCTAATAGACTCTTTAAATATTTAATATCACAATTGAAACCGATTCGTGACTCTAATGGTGAAATCAATAGACAGAACTTTGAATCACGAACCTTTGAAATTTCCCGGAAGCATTTTCAAAGATTTCACAGCTGATGCAAATCGGCTTAGCCAAACATAAAATTTCGTGCCGCGTATGATCTGTCGTCCGTATTTCTGGGTGGAAAAATAGACGGCTTTAAGATTTATCGATATCCTGACGGGTGGATTTTGTAACGAATCGAAGCGTGGCTGTCAAAACCCCCAATGATGTCTCGTAAATATATCGGCCATTGAATCTTTACTCCAGGTTTCGGTTCTGGCGTCGGGTGGCATGAGTCAAAATTTGAATAATTCATGTCGACGGCAGCTGCCTCACTCCCCCAATTGCACGTCATATGAATGCGGCGTTGGGAATTACGAATTGTACGTATAGAATTACGAATTTATGGAAATTTGAATTCAAACGCTAAAATAAAAAGTAAGAGATAGTATCCATGAATGGAGTTTTACGATTTACAAAGTGCGTTATATACCACAAATGATTACAAATAAATATATGTAGGATTAAAGAGTCACTTTCGTAAGCTATTTAAAGTTTTTCGCTTGATGCTCTTATGGAATTTCATTATAATATAACGCTACAACCTCCCTAGTTCATAAGCCAGAACAAGTTCTTAATTTCATCTCACTATTTTCCACACATCGTCTTACGCCATCACAATTGTCATGGCGCCTCGCCAGGCTCTCCTGCGCCTCGCCAGGCTCTTCTGCGCCTCGCCAGGCTCTCCTGCGCCTCGCCAGGCTCTCCTGCGCCTCGCCAGGCTCTCCTGCGCCTCGCCAGGCTCTCCTGCACCTCGCCAGGCTCTCCTGCGCCTCGCCAGGCGCCTCAGGGAAGATCTGCCAGGAAGTGGTGAGCTGAAATATGCTGACAAGCCGCCCGCCAAGTGGGATAAGCTGCGGGGAATAGGCGTCCCTTTAGGATAACCTCATCCTTCAAGTGGAAGCCTTGATAAACTTGTAAGTGATGTTCACGTTAGGAGTAGGAGCTTTCGAATGAAATAGATTATGTGAAGTTTTCTGAAGTATTTATAGAATGAAATAGATTATGTGAAGTTTTCTGAAGTATTCTGCTATTTCGAATAAAAAGTTTGCATTCAGCTAGAGAAAAAAATAATTTAATTTAGAATTTCTTGGTCTCACGGAATGACAACGAAGCAGCATGAGATACGATCGTTAACAAATTGTTTTCTTGCATTTAAACGAAGAATAATCTAATAAAATTAGGTGATGCTCCAATAATTGATGCATCACTTACCTGTGAACGCTCTATTTATCTAGTGATTCTGGAGGAATAAATTAATCACTGTCAGATACGCTTCCATTGTTTCAAAACATCAGAAAGAATTTACCATGAAGCGGGCTTAGCAATAAAGTAAAGTGAATGCGATTTCAGATCGCCCGTCTAAAACAAATTGTGCACACGGTTCCTCAATTTAGCGCGCGCCCGCGAACCGGTAGACCAAGTGCCAGAGCTAACGGCGGTCCTTCGCTGGACGTCATTTTCCCACCAAATTTTGACACGATGAATTGTACGTAATTTATCCAGAGGAAATTCATCGGAGGAAATATGGGTATTGAGAATCTATGTGCAACGCCTATATTTTAACTATAAAAACAAAATTGTGTAATTACTGTGTTTTTATTTTAAGGATGCAGTTTCGAAGTGAGAAATATCCCAATATTTTATCAAGTAAGTATTATTTGTTTATTGAGTGGTAACTTGAGTGGAATATCTTCCTTTCAAGTTGCATCGATGCACAATTGACGATCCATCTCAAGAGGTTAATTTTGCAGATTCAGTGCATAAAAGTTTTATAAACTTGTAAAACTAGTTTTAAGACTTTTAACCGCTTAATTGTGGCAAATTATGACTGCTTGAATTTTGGTTTTAATCGTCAGGTATGCTGGAAACATAAAAACCAATTCTACAAGATATTGTTATGCTAAATGTACATTTTCACGATTCTTTCCATTCTGCTAAATTAATGGCAAATATTTGAGCAAAAATTCAAGGGATTTTTAATGCAATACACGTGCACATAATTTGGGAGAAATGCATATTTCATGAAGATGGATGACTCAAATAAAAGAATTTTAAAGCACGCGATATCGCGGCGCCCACGGCAGTTCACAGAGATAATGAGCGAGTGCCCGCAAAATCCGGACTAATTTTCCTGTGCACTAAAATTGATGCGCGCATACCGCAATTCAAGGGCGAACTCCGAAATAGTCGTTGGCAGAAAGTCTAATTTAAAAATATAGCGAATAAATAAGGAACAGATGATGGAATTTAATGATGTTGGAAATTTCAATGATTTGGTGTTATCAAACAATTTGCAAACATAAATAAAGGAACATCTAATAATATGACTGACGAGGTTTCTACTTGAATATATTTTTCTTCATAATTAGAGACATTGAAAGTGAGATGTTGGTTCTGGCCGCCGGCAGCTTCCAACTTGTCACGAGATAATAACTTGCGGGATGACGTCTCGACAGCTCCCAGTTTTGCTCAGGCGAGGTTTCCGAGTTTGCACCGCAAACTCGGAAACTTTATGCTAAAAATTACTTTAACGAGTTACCGCAATCATAATTCACTTGAAAGCCACTAGTAATACGATGGCATCATCTTATGAGGCTTATTCGCCACAAATAAAGAAATAAATTTGGGTGATTCTACAAGACATTGATGGTTCATCGATGGAACATGGATGGACATCGATGTAACATAGATGGACATCGATGGAACATAGATGGGCATCGATGCAACATAGATGAGGCATCAACGAACACCGCTGGCTTAGATTTAAATCAAGGCTAGTATATAGACAGCGCCGATGTCCGTTCAACGAACTCATGCATCATATGCCAGGCACGGATCTTCACCTCTGATGGCGCATCGATATGTCGCCTTTGGCCACACCTCAAATAAATAGAAAAAATAACCCGGTAGCAAATAGACGAGATTAGCTAAGTCCATCGAATGACTCGAGTCTTTGATTGTTCTTGTCGTTGTCGCGCTTCTGTCCATGGACGCAGCATTCGTATGATGGAGAATCTACATACAGTCGATTCAATAAACTATTCGATTCAATGCATATAAATGTGGATGGCCGGTCATACATGGCCGCTCGTTGTAATACTGCTATGCACTGTTATATTAATAAAACTATTTTTCGACTAAATAATAATATTTCTATCTCAATAACTCCTTTGCACTCATCGTCATCCCGATATATCAGGGTTTTTAGTCGCTTGTTAATAGCATGGATGTCAACTCGTCGTAACTCCTCACAAAATTATATTATAATGAACATCGAGTATAATTGCTATTCCTTGCTGAACATTGAAAAAAATAATTTATATTCATCCTTCAACATTTTATTCTTTACATCTAGGCTATTTAGAGACGCACGTTGTGAGTTGGAATTTTATCGTTTTTCGGACCGACAAAATTAAAACGTCAATCAAAAAACGAAGGGTCACCAATTTTTTAATATCCTGCTAGCTGGAGTGTCGGGAAAAAGTTGAAAGAACTAAATTTTTCGTCCATGACTGCGCAATACAAGTAAGATTTTAAAACTTTGAAAAAGCAATTTTCTTTTCGTGTGCTAGAAATGTGTTTTTTTATGTTGATAGTTGATAGCGGCTTTCATATTAGATCGATAATTGCCGATAAATAATATTGTCTTATTTGGAATTGTTCATTGCTTCAGTCTCATCAAAACCATCACTAAAGTTTAGTAAACCTTACCACTTGGGTACTTGCTTTAAGATAAATAACTTTCTTTTTGTAATAGTCTAATCATAATTATCGCTTTCAAATAATTCAACATAAATCATAATCACATGCAGGCAATTTCTGATTGCCGTTCTGATTTAAATTTAAATTAAAAATCGGATCATGTTCGCTAGCTATTATATTTATTTCTACCAATATTCTTCAGGATCTAACTCTTATCTAAGCGTAAAACATTATCATAATTTGGCATAACTATATTGATAACTTTGTTAGTGGTCTTCAGACTTGCGTGCACTGTCTACATGAATGAATGTCTTAGCATGCCAAGATATAATTGACTATAAAAATACCATGAAAATCTATAAATGAAATTCCTGTTGATCTAGCGGTCTTTGTTATGGTTACACGCGGTCTTCGGTTGTTGATAGCACTGAGCCTTGAGGCTCTTCTTTTTCCCTCTCACACTCATAATAACATCCCGCACCCAACTATCTTACGACACATTCTAAAACAATGCTGAAAATTTGCTGCGTTTATACACGCGCAAAATGTAAATAAAACTCATGAAAAACTGCTAAGCCTGGTAAATAATTACCCTGACCTTCTACGCTTCGATTTGATTCGTCATGCCTGATAAAGACGTAGAGCTATATAAAGAAAACGTACTTTCAACAACAAAATCAGTGCACGTCTTCAAAGAGGAAAACAATCCATGGAGCCACGAGCTCAAAGATGTGTTTAGCCCATGTAAACTCAATTACGTTTTTATTGAATCTAGATTGAAGAATTTCAATTCATCTCTTTTGGACAACAGTCACCGCGGTGGAGCTTCCTAAAAAAATCCTGTTCGCCAGATCCGCTAGTAAATTTCAGTTGTAAAAACACCTCAATCATGTTTTGTCAACGTACATTGAACTTAAACTTGCGTAGAATTCTGCGCAAATTAAATTTCTAGGTGCCTTTTGTGCATTATATCTTGAATTAATGTATAATAACCTACGTTTGTGAGTTTTTACTACTGCAGGGACCGTAATAGTTAAGTATGATTAAAGCTCGATTTTTTTGTCAACCAAATCTACTCAAGCGATTACTATGAGGACCAGCTGAGCACCATAGCAGTTTGCAGATAATGGTGAGCATAATTTCAAAGCAACGTTCACGAGTTTGGTCTGCACTTCCGAAGCGGGCACAGAAAATTTATGGAGGGGAAGAAAATGAAAAAATTCATTAACAAGGATTGCAGAGGAAATTGTTAGTATTTGGTGAGAACCACTACATAGTATGAGACAATCGTGTGAAATCTCTCATGTCAGGAATATCTACTGCAGCCATGTGGGAAGCGATGATAAAGTGGTTGCTTCGAAATCTTTTTGAGGAAATTGTGTTTGTCCGATTACTAGATCGAAGGGTTTTTAGACTCGAAATATAAGCGATAGTTTGAAACTAGGGAGCATTTAAATGGAGAAACAAATTTTAAAATTTTACATGCAGTTTCCTGCGAACTCCAATACGGGATGGAGGGTTATAATTTAGTTTTTTAATCCTGCATGAACCTAGAAACGGCGCTGTTCTAAAATTTCCTTGGGGCAAAGGAGTTAATGATAGGATCTCGGTCAAGCCACTTGCCTCGAAATAGGGAAATAAGCAGGACGGTCATTAACTTCATAATCCTGTTATCCCCAGGAAAATTTGACTCCTAAGCACAAAAATTACTAGATTGCTTAAGTCGCAAGTTTACCAGAAATTTAAAAGCAAAGAATGGGTTTGAACCGCAAATTTTTTAAATCTCTTCTTGAATTATCTGTTTTAAACTCGTGTTTTGTATTTGCCGGCAAATTTTACAGACAAATTGACGGCTTGGGCATGGGTCTACCACTAGGTCCTACTTTTGCTAATATTTTTATGTGTTTTCACGAGACTA
>NW_025943342.1:0-418 GCF_000764305.2 Hyalella azteca | reverse complement strand
CAGTGTTAGGACTATATTGACAGATATTTATAACTCTTAATTACAAATTCATAAATTTTAAGATGAATTTAAAAGTTTGTAGCTCTAGTGTGCCATTAAATTTAATAACAAATGTAAGATAATTTTTCAAAAAGGATTGTCAAATTTTCCAAGCCCTAGAAATAGTAGTTCATATATTCAAGATCTAACTAACCTAGTAGTAACTTGCCCAGTTCTAAGACATAGGCCAAGTTATAACTAACAAGTCTAGTTTTATCATTTTTTAATCTTAAAAAGTACCTATTCACATATGATACATATTTTTAACTTTACTGAAATGCTGAATTCCATCCCAGCTCTCAGGTTCATTGCCAAGAGCACCCAAAATATAAAGTAATGGCCAAAAAAAAAGAGAGATGAAATAGTTGTTGCCTCTATC
>NW_025943341.1:89965-105952 GCF_000764305.2 Hyalella azteca | reverse complement strand
ATCCCAGCAGCAGACTCATGACTCTTGGAGCGGTTCGATCCCAGCAGTATGTTCTTGGAGCGGTTGAATCCGAGCGGTTGGGTCGATTCGGTCCCAGTAGCTGGTTTTTAGAGCGGTTCTGTCCCAGCAGTAAATTTTTGGGATAATTTGGTCTCAGCAGCAGGTTCTTGGAGTGGTCCAGTCCCTGCAGCGCTTGACCGTAATGGTTCCCGAACGTTCAGCAGAGAAGTTTTCCCGTTCCTGCAGAATTTCCCGTGCACGAACGTGTTGACAGCCGCTCCCAATAAACGAACGAACGAATCAGGGAATCTGGATGGATAATCCAGAACCGGTAACATATATTTTATTTTTTACAATTACAAAATAAACAGTGCAGCGTCACATCTCAACGTTGCTCTAAAAGACGCATACAGATTAAATTTATCATAATAAAATTCAACAGGAAGTTCAAATAGTTGAGGACTCGGTAGCTTCACAGCGTCCACGTTGTCGCTGCTTGCGGAAGCGCAAGTTATTCACGCCATTCGGAAACTTGGGCAGGTGCGCCTTCAGGAAACCGGCAGCAGGAAAAAGATACTGCCACTCGAGAGGGGAATAATTAATGCGCCGGTACGAGGAACAACTGTGACGCAGGCGGAATACAGGAGAGGAAATGGAAGCGTTATAATTCGTGGACCTCGGGACTGAACTTGGAGAGGACACCCGCTGTAGCTTCGCTTGAAATCAAGCCGGAGCCTGCAATGCGATGGTCTAGCATTCAAAGTTACAGAAAGACTTGCAATCAGATTCCTATGAATTCTATATGATTTATTATAATGTACGTTTAAAATGAAGGGGAGCTAAATCAGCGAAGTGAACAGTGCAGTACCTTATGCAGTACTCAGAGCCGTGCCTATATTGCAGTTGTCAGTGCAGTGCTCCAGTTCTCAGATGCTGACAGTTTTTGCTGTGCATCGTTAACCTCGGCCCGGGCAGTTACTCCTATGCAGCTACCACCCACTGTCTCAACCACACCCATTAGTCGACATCATGTACAGCCAGCAATCTACCACAGCTCACTCTTCAACCAAACCAATACATTCACAACATCCACGGTAATCATTAAGACAGTCATTTATAAACCTCACCTCCACCCCGTAGTGCTTCCACCGAACTCCTGCCCTCCACCATGCACGACCACCAACGTTTGTCATCGCTAGAATGAGCTCCGCCCCAACATGCCAACACAAAAAAAAACCAACACTTTCCCTTTGCAACCAAAGAAAGAGTCAAATTTTCTTCAGTTAATAAAGGCATGATGCAGAATAATAGTACTTCTCGCAGTCTAACGATAACAAAGATTTTGCATTTCACGCGAATGTTCGTTGAGTGCTTCAACGCGCAGAATATTGAAACATGGCTTTACAAAATTAAAGGCGTGATCTTGTGTCAAGCGATGCGTGATCCTAAACAGGCTGCCGTTATAGGTCATCTGTCCAAATGATGAAAGTAAGAATTCCATTCAAGGTTTCTGTTAGGAGCAAAAATTATTGTTCCAGCGAGCTAAACGAATTATTTTCATTCTTTTGGCAAGTTATTACGAATTTTAAAATTTTATTTCATTTGTTTTACAATTTTTCTAATAGTCTTTCAAAGATCTAACTTTTACTATTGATTGATTGATTGATTGGTAATTGATTTAAGCATTAGCTACTTATCAACGTACAAAGTACGCGCGCTACACTAACAAATAGTTATCCCCCACACATACAGACATTTGAAGCTACTGAAACACATCAGACTAAGACCATGTGATGCTCTCAAATACATACTGCATTTAACATGTAGCACGCCCAAACGCATCCTCAGACACTGCTTCAAAAATGCCAATACAGGAATCTAATTTAAAAATGCATCGGCAAATTTGCATGAAGAAGCTTAGTGGAATTGCAATAAATATTTTAAAACTAATAATGCTGTAAATTTGAAAGAAATTTTTATCCATTGAGCGGTATGTGTCACTTTGGTTTAGTAATTATTTTGGTAATTTGGTAATTATTTGCTATGGATATTCAATTAATACAGCTATAGTAACCTTAGTTTGAGTCTCGAAATGATATCAATATGTTGATGCGGAGGCGCAGTAAAACGAACTAATAATGTTAATATGCATTATAAGGAAATATCGCTATTGTTAATGTGCGTTATGTGTAAATATCATTGTAAATATGCATTACTGTGAAATTTTATTGTTTAAATGTAATATAGAACTCTACCATTGTTTATATACATTATAGGAACTACTATTGTTTACATCATATGCAATATGGGGAACTACTATTGTTTATAAGCATTGGAGTGAAAAAGTGTTTTGTATCGTGAAATGCATTAGAGATAAATAGCTTTGATTGTTTATGCATTATAAAAAACTACTCTTCGTGAATACGCATTATAGGGGAATTACTTTAAACGCATCCTCAGACACTGCTTCAAAAATGTCAATACAGGAATCTAATTTAAAAATGCATCGGCAAATTTGCATGAAGAAGCTTAGTGGAATTGCAATAAATATTTTAAAACTAATAATGCTGTAAATTTGAAAGAAATTTTTATCCATTGAGCGGTATGTGTCACTTTGGTTTAGTAATTATTTTGGTAATTTGGTAATTATTTGCTATGGATATTCAATTAATACAGCTATAGTAACCTTAGTTTGAGTCTCGAAATGATATCAATATGTTGATGCGGAGGCGCAGTAAAACGAACTAATAATGTTAATATGCATTATAAGGAAATATCGCTATTGTTAATGTGCGTTATGTGTAAATATCATTGTAAATATGCATTACTGTGAAATTTTATTGTTTAAATGTAATATAGAACTCTACCATTGTTTATATACATTATAGGAACTACTATTGTTTACATCATATGCAATATGGGGAACTACTATTGTTTATAAGCATTGGAGTGAAAAAGTGTTTTGTATCGTGAAATGCATTAGAGATAAATAGCTTTGATTGTTTATGCATTATAAAAAACTACTCTTCGTGAATACGCATTATAGGGGAATTACTTTAAAAATATAATTTCATAGAGTCCCACTATTTAAACTCATATAAGCTTTAGAAAAGCCCAATCAGTACGTTTGCATCAATATTAGTTTTTCTATCTCAATATGCTCTAGCATAACTTTCACTCTAACATAAATTTTATGTTGAGTTTGCGCTGAAATTTTTATCAAAACTTCAAAAGCTTTATTATTAATTCACAACTCACCTAGTGTTCTCGTTTCAGATGTTATATTGTAGACGTTGCTTGGTCACGTGATTGGACTTGCAGCTTAAAGTTAGAACAAATGCAAGGAATTAAAGGCAAACTTTAAAAGAATGTTATCAGCCCTTTTTCAGCTGCTGCAGCTCCTCAGCGCTGCAGAGTACACTGAGGAAATGCCACACATTCAGTAAATTGCTGTATAATAGTATACAACTGTTAAATTTTTATTATTATTCATAGGATTGTGCGTACTGATAATGATATGTCGAGCGTGTAATATGGAGCCCATCGCACCATGTTTATCTTCATAGACTTTAACCATAAAAGACTATAGTAGCTTAATGATAAATTGATATGATTTATTAAATTGATATGGTGATATGATAATGCGATAAACAACTCCTGTGAAGTTTATCTATATGGATACAGTCGATCTTCATATGCATTCATTTCCATAATAAATGCATTCCACCTCAGTCCAGTGGTCGTTGACGTGATAAATTTGCTATCGTAGAGTGCAGCTGTTGATGGAAACTTTGTCGCTCTTGCATTTCTCACTTATTGATATTCTTCGTAAAAGCTCCCATGCATATTATAAAAAACGTATAAGTAAAAAGTTCAACGACGCCTTGCAGCAGAACGGACATGCGTTCGACAAGACAACTTCAATGGGATTTTTCAAAGAGTCATGCATTTGTAGCCAAAATGTAAACTCATTCCAGTACGTACAATGGCTTTTGTAATTGAATAATTGTGTTTTTCACAAACTAATTAACACTTTTTGTAAATGAAGCCTTCAAAACAAGGGCCTGTTCAGAAATGCAAGCCTAATACAGGAAATATTATATTGGATCGGATGGCAGCTGATTCATGTGATGTTCATCTCTCACGGACGCTCTGACATGCAGTTCTTGCGGCCATTACAATGAGCTCGCGCTCTTTATTCCGACACTTTCACTCTCTTCGAGTACGCAGAGAGCAGAACGAGAGCACCGTATTCATAACAGCGCGTATGTTGTATATATATAGGTGATTATATGTGTGCCTGTGTATGGTGCTATACAGCGAACTTGTATTAGAACGTCCTGGCGCTGTATAATGACGTTAAATGGGCTTGTATAAGAACGTCGGGGAATTATAATGACGTTAAATGGGCTTATATTAGAACGTCGTAGAATTATAATGACGTGGAATGGGCTTGTGTAAGATTGTCATGATATTGTAATGACATGAAATCGGACATGTTTACTAAGGTATCAAGATGGGCTTTTTCTGAGTGTGGGAAGCCTTAAAAAAAGATGGGCTTTTATATGAAAGTTATAGCTCGTTTGTGATATAAAATGGGTTGTACAAAAATTTTATATTATTTTAATTATATAGATTATAGATCATCCCAACTTACTTGCCTTAATGCTGCGTGTTGAAGATCAATTTGTAAAAGCCCCAATCTTTCCACACGTAAATTACACATGCCAACAAAACTGAATGAAAATATTAGCTAAAAGTGCAAAGATGAACCCCTTCAAACGCCATTAAAAGTGCGCTTTTTCTCTAAAAATACCAAATGAGCTAACTGAAACATTCAAGCAGTAGAATTCAGAATTTTAATTTTGTATTTTCTCGCCGAAATTTGCATGAATGCTGTGATGAAAATTAGGATATGCGGTATATGCAATGGGATGTAGATATGTCGCGCCCGTCGATAGGTTTGATATTCCATTTTATTCGTAGACACAAAAGTCGGGACAAAGAACGGCGACCTCCGTAACATTAAAACGAAGAGGGCGCCCTGTGCATGGTCTGGTGGAGCTCGCTGAACCAAGGAACATTCGCAAGTTCCTCGAACAAAGAATAGAAAGGGAGAGGGTTGCCCTCTCCCTCCTTCCTCAATGTGAAATGGGCTTGTATAAGAACATCGTGGAATTAAAATGACATTAAATGGGCTTGTGTAAGATTGTCATGATAATGTAATGACATGAAATTGGGCATGTTTACTTGTAGTATCAAGTTGGGCTTTTATATGGAAGTTATAGCTCGTTTGTGATATAAAATGGGTTGTACAAAAATTTTATATTATTTTAATTATATAGATTATAGATCATCCCAACTTACTTGCCTTAATGCTGCGTGTTGAAGATCAATTTGTAAAAGCCCCAATCTTTCCACACGTAAATTACACATGCCAACAAAACTGAATGAAAATATTAGCTAAAAGTGCAAAGATGAACCCCTTCAAACGCCATTAAAAGTGCGCTTTTTCTCTAAAAATACCAAATGAGCTAACTGAAACATTCAAGCAGTAGAATTCAGAATTTTAATTTTGTATTTTCTCGCCGAAATTTGCATGAATGCTGTGATGAAAATTAGGATATGCGGTATATGCAATGGGATGTAGATATGTCGCGCCCGTCGATAGGTTTGATATTCCATTTTATTCGTAGACACAAAAGTCGGGACAAAGAACGGCGACCTCCGTAACATTAAAACGAAGAGGGCGCCCTGTGCATGGTCTGGTGGAGCTCGCTGAACCAAGGAACATTCGCAAGTTCCTCGAACAAAGAATAGAAAGGGAGAGGGTTGCCCTCTCCCTCCTTCCTCGTTGCCCTCTCTAATATCAAGAACAAAAATTTTAACCACCTTCCTCTTCATCCCGCCTTCACTAGTACCACTAACGTGCATCCATCATTCATTTCTCGTATCTATCACCGTTAAGATAACTGATAATCCCAGCCCTAAACACGATTTTTCATTGTAGCTTCTTAAAGCTCTTGTCTTTGTCGTGCCAGGGTAACCAAATTGCATTATTTGGTCCATTCAGCTAACTCAAAATATTGTATTGTAAATAAAGTAAAAATTTTACAGTATAATAAGTTAATATTTGAGGGAACTAGAATAATAATTTAATGGTCGTTGTACGTGCGGTTGAGAAACGTTAGACAAGTGAGTTCGAATTGACGCAATTGGCTTCTACTTGAAGCGTTTCAGGAATCCGTGCTCCGATTTATATTATTTGTACACAAAAAGATCGGAGAATTTTCACTTTCAAGTCTCTGTAGTAATAAACTAAAAACCAAATAAAATTATTTACATGCGTTCTGTACGATAGCTATTCAATTCAAACCTGCAATGAATTATGCCAATTATTCAAGAAATTGCTCTAAAAACTCCCGGTTTAGTCGCAAGAGGTTCGAACTTTTCGGCTGTAATTACAGCCTGGCACTTGGGCATGTCGGGTGCCCTTAGCTATGAGGCATGATAAGAGGAATTAAAGCAAATAAAACTACACTGAAGTCAACTGATAACCTTATAGTCACTCGATGGAAAATTCTTCACTACAGGTCGTCGAACTTTTGCCAGGGTGACTGAACGCTCCAGAATAATGCCTCGGATTGATCTGGTTTTGGACTAATCTTGAAAATCAATTTTGTCACGCTGAGATCGCTAGCATTCTGCTTCTTCGCAATGTACGAGTATAAACCTTTAAACCTTTAAACTGGTTATTTATTTATCCCTTAGGGTCATTGAGTTAACTTATATGAATAAATTTAATTATAAGCCATTATTTGAAAATTCGAGAAACATTGTTCAAAAAAAATTAATTTTAACATTTATCAACATCGTCAAATAAATCACAGTGAAATGTTTGTAATCAACAACCTATGCCATGCGGGCGCTTCTAAATAGCTTTCCACACATCATAATTATTCAATTAATTCTAATGAGAATAATTAACGGTCGCTTGACCTGAAGACATGCAGCGCTAAAGGTCATCGAACTTTCAGTGATCGGGACCACCCGTTGCGCGCTGTTCCGGATGACATAATTGTAAAAAGTGAATCTTCGCAGGCGCTCGCAGCAGCGACAGCTCTGCATTGTGACCAGGTCAGCACCTCTGGCTAACCTGCTCCACGATCTGGGTCACTGACGCCCGCAGCTTTTTGTCTCAACCCCATAACCTCTTCTCCATTACATCTTTCTCTGCCTTAAATAGCTTACAAACAATGTTTAAAAAATAAAAGAGTTGCTGCAAAAACTCTTTTTGTTCATCTCAACCCCATAACCTCTCCTCCGTTGCATATCTTTCTCTGCCTTAAATAGCTTACAAACAATGTTTAAAAATAAAAGAGTTGCTGCCAAACTCTTTATGCTCATCTCAGCTCCATAACCTCTTCTCCACTACATCTTTCTCTGCCTTAAATATCTTACAAACAATGTTTAAAAATAAAAGAGTTGCTACAAAAACTCTTTTTGCTCATCTCAACTCCATAACCTCTCCACATCCTTTTCCGCCTCACGCATCTTCGAAACCAGGCCCTATTACTCATAGGCTCTGTTTGTTTGTCATCTCATATCCTCTAAATCCTGGATTTTACAACTGAACTTTGGCTTCCTCAGCATAAATTTGCCGTCCCTCTGACTAATTTAATTTCAATTTAAGTAGCAGTAACTGCCGTGATTGAATCTAATTAATTTAATCTGTTATTTTTAATACATCTAATATTTATTTTTACGTAAGCGAAAGTAGAAAGTATTAAGTAGATTTGAGCGAAAATTTCAAGTGATCTAGTTTTTTAGCACAATTGCTGGTCTACTTTACTGTGTAAGGCATTCCCCGGATTTTTTAAATTCTTTATTTGTATGAATTCCTTTCAACATGAGTGCGGCTAGCCGGGCTCCTGGCTTCTCGATCAGCGGCACGGAACGGCTTTTAAAAATAAGACCTTGCTGATAAAATTTTGAATTTCACAATTGTTGAGTACCTTTCTGCGCTCCGATGCATTATAATTTTTTTATTGTCTACTCAACCTGTACCAAAGCAGGACCTCCAGCAAAGATTATCATGTTGCCTCAAATTCTCTACTTGCACAAACACATTTAAATTAACTCTACATAGTTCGATAGTTCGTTTCACTGCCGTCGATGAATGAGGCACTATCCAAGTTTGCTTTCTCTGTGGACTGTTCCGCCACGACTTTTAGTTTCCCGACCTACTTCTTGGCAACCACACTTTTACTTTCACTTGCATCGAGCGTCTGCGTAGCGAATAAAGCTGCGCGGTGTTTAGGTTATACTTTGTTGCTTAGCAACGCATCCAAACAACAGCAACTCAGGGGATGCTCGGTAGAAGTATAACTTAAAATCTGAAAATTTTGACGACCGATTTATTATTAAGGATTAATGATTTTAAATATAGAGAGAGAGGAAGTAACGTAGGAACAAAGGCTTAAGGCGGTTGATGGAATACGTCCTTCAGTAGTAAAAAGCATTATATTACAATTTTAACTGGAAACGTTGCTGTTTAATTTTCAGATAAACTCAGCTGAATAGCTAAAATATTAGCCTGCAGCATAGCAGTGAGGAATTTTTGAAAGGATTTTAGCATCATTATATTACTCGTTGTCAGTCATCAGAAACAGCACGAAAATATCGCTCGTGTTCAAATGCGTTTTGAACTAAAAACAGCTTACGCTAACCTGCGCTCTGACTTTCAGCGTCTTGAAGAGAACGTAAGCATTTCCGTTATTCGTCCTTGAGTTCGACGCTTTGGGGTAACTCGAAAAATGCCGCCACAACCTCATCTGTAGCATGACTTGCAAGTCTCTGTTTCCCTCCGATCAAGTCTGGAAAGGTTTATTCTACTTTTGCACACCATGAAGTTTCTGTAACTTTCAACATATGTAACCAATTATAAATTTTTTTCTTTCATTTCGTGGAGAAACCATTTCATGCAAATTATTTATCATGCCTGAATGACCTTATTTCAACGAGCGTGGTCACTCACTCGTTAAAAGACTTTCTTCAATTAATAATAGCTCTAAATTAGACGGGTGGGATTACAAGTCTCAATAACAGCTGAGAGTGAAATGGAATGTTGGTTATGCCGTCTCCATATCCTGTAACGGATCTAATTACTCCTCATTGTTATTCTCTCCGCCGACACGCTGCTAACTTTCTAACGTAGACGTTAGACTTCACTGCTGCTATGAAAGTGCCGCTGGGGCTCAAGACTTCATCGCNTCCCGACAACATCGCTGCGACCCGCCGACAAGTAATGCAGTCCCGACAACATCGCTGCGACCCGCCGACAAGCAATGCAGTCCCGACAACATCGCTGCGACCCGCCGACAAGCAATGCAGTCTCGACAACATCGCTGCGACCCGCCGACAAGTAATGCAGTCCCGACAACATCGCTGCGACCCGCCGACAAGTTATAAATGAAAACGAGTGCACGGTAAAAACGGGTCAGAAACGCCCATGTGGGCAACGCACGTATCGTCTTAAGTACACGAGTTGAATGAATGATGATTCATACATTTATTCTGTTTGGCTTGCATTTAATAATCGATATATTTTGTCAGAAACATGTTTTGATGTGAGGCTCAATACGATGACTTGTTGATATACATTAGATTATTGATTTCGTGTAAAGTACAAAAGTAAATTACAATAATTAGGTTCTGCCCAGACAAACGAATTCTTAATGTGAGTGCGCACAATGAGGTTTATCCACCGCAAAGCTTTATAAAGTCTTGATTAATATGCATATTGTAACGTGAGGCTCAATGCACAGAAGACATGTTGATGATTATGAACCTTTTTCTAGCTTGTAGTGTAATCGAATAAAAACTAACTTTTTATTCATGTATCAGTGAACATTGAACAAAACTTTGCGCTCTTGTAGCACAACATCAGCCAACTCTCTTATCGAATCAAACTCTCTCTAATGAGCTGACAGGTGTTGTGCAGACACCATACCGAGTGGGTGTGCAGCGCTGTTCAGTGATGCATGGAATGACGTCTAAATAAGCCACACTCATGCCGTTATCCAATGGAGTCAATAATCACATCGTTACTGCCACTTTCACTGCTGCATCCCCTCAACGGTTACAGTTCCCCCACACACTTAACATTGCGTAGTTATGTAATATTTGCGACACTTATTTATTGCGATCTTCATGTTAATATCATCTATTGTTTCGATACTGTTTCTTTCCATGCTCTGAATTCGTAGGGGATATCTTAAATCGTATATTCCGATCCCATGGGGATGATCCAAAATGAAAATAAGAAATTTGAATATGTGGTCATCATTATTTATACATTTGCAGCCGCAAAAACACATAAGTGATGTAAACCTTAAATTTCAATTTTGCGTTAAAAGTTTAACTCAATTTTATAATATTTGATCCTACTATTATAACCACACGTTAGAATCGATTTCAGTTCCTGTTTTGAGTTACTGCTGTTTTGCGTATCATTTACCATTGGGACTTTTGTTGCTGATGTGCGTACCACTCGCTAAATGGACAATACATCTTTTGGTGATGAAGCTAGAGGTTGCTCAGGAACTTTTGGTTGCGGCTGTACAGTGTATACATTATACAGTGTAGAGTGTACCGGCCTGAGGCCGTTTGAAGGTGACTTTTCCTCCAGACCTCTGGAGTCTGGTCATCCAGCTCGTGAATGGAACAGCGACGCTGAATGAATCCACGAAAAAAAAATGAACGCGTCTTATGAATGCCGGCCTCTTGTGTCTCGTGAGTTCTCATCACGACCTAATGGTAATTCACGTTGCCTAGCATATCGTTGTATTTATTTCAACAATTAATTCTAACCGACACATAATGTGATTTAATTTCTTCGGGTGGACCGGAAAAAATATTCTTTTACTTGGATCAAAATATATCGAAAATAAAAAATAAATTCAGACCACGTGTGCATAAAGAAAATGCATCATTCGATACTTCGACACGTTTTCAGGAAACGAAACCTGGCGAACCCTTTCGTTACTTTCCGTCGAATAGCGTAATTTTCTTTGATGCTTGGAGGGCGCCTTGGGTCGACGTTGAGGGCGCCGGAGCAAGACTGCATTCAGGTCGTGATATGTGAAAGGGAAATGGCAAGCGAGGTGACCCCAGATAACCGCCCCAAAAACACCCAAGCCACGGAATTCTGCGAGTTCCACCTTTGCCGACATTACGACATCGCGACGCGTGCGCGTCTGCGCGCGCGTGCGATCGTTGCTCGTGTTTCCCAACGTGGATTTGGCTCGTCTAACGAGCAGTATTTTTAAGTGAATAATCATGCAGGACACACCCACTCGAGTAAACTATCCAATTAGATAAGTCATTAATGTGTTCACTCACTAGGTGTATTTATTTAGACATTAATACTGCATCTTAATTGATCCTTATTGAGGGCCGGTAATCATGGATTTGTCGAGATGGACATGAAATATTTATTCATGTATTGCTATCGCGTGTATAACTACATGAATATTACAAATTCATGTAGTTTTATCGCGTGTATAACTATGACGCTGCCAATTATATTTCACCCCATTGATGCATCCAATTCCCACCATAAAAATTATGTTTCTAAATTTTTTAGTAAGTCGGTAGAAATGGAGAAATTTGTTTTTAAAATATTAATGCAACTGCATATCATCGCTCTACTTAGATGCAAGTGAACTTCATCATACAATGGTAAAGTAAAAATTGGTAAGGCAACCAAGTTTCATTATACAACTAAACTGCAACCCACGCTTCCTTATAGAACTGCAATGCAACGCAATTTCATCATATAGCGGAAATGCAGCCAAACTTCATAATTAATTATTTGCTACTCAGTCGCCAATGTGTTTCACAATTAAGAATTTAATTCAATGACAACACGATTACTTATCTCTTAATTCATTGTTCAACGATCTGAGGAAGCGAATTTTACCGCAAAGTTCCTGTAATTTCGACTGCTAAATCTTGAATGCGTCTCAGGTATCAATCCAGACGCGGACGATGCCCATGGTAACTTCAATGCGTAATGCCGAGCGATCCTAGCGAGGTTCGAGGGAGGGCGCAGCCGTAGGCCACAAATTTTACTCCTAAATAAGCCCTGGAGCCAACGCCCAGCTTCACCACGCATTAACTTTACTCGGCCGCAGAGATAGAAGCCACAGACTACGCTTGAACTCCGCAATCGCCAATAGAAAAGTTACTAAGGCAACTATAACTCAATAGCCTGTCTTGGGGCCACATTGGACTAGTCTTCAGAAGCTCCCGCAAATCTGAAAAAATCCGTAATCCAGACAAGCGACTCACTGCCGAAAGATAATAGCGCTGTAGGTCTTCAGTCAATGCTTAAGCATGTTCGCTCATAAGCAGGCAGTTCCTCATCCGGCTGTACCAACTCCGGCCTAACCTCTTCTGGCCTAACCTATTCACGCTGTCCCGGCTCACAACCTTCATGCAGCCAATGACTGGCTCTACCAGTTCACTTGGACCGCCTTTCTAACTTTCTGCAGCCAATGAGGTTAGGTTAGGTCCGCTTAGGTTTGTTTTGGGTGGAGAAATGTTGCAACTTGTGTAGGTTAGGCCTGAAGAGGCTAGGCCAGAAGAGGTTTGGCCAGATGGAGTATGACCATCCTTACCTGTAGCAAGCTTATTTTGTGGTTGTGGACATCAGGCGCTATATGGCTTTGAACACTTGACTTCATAGGCTGTTATGCCCTCTTGCGTTCTTACCTACGGAAAGAAATATGAACTAAGTGTGAAGTTTGGCAAAGCTGGGATCCGGCATGCGCCCCTGTGGACGCTTATGCTGACTTGGTGGTCTTTTTTGCTGGCTAGCAGATCGTTTGTGCTGACTGGTTCCCATGAACATTATTTAATTCATTGTTTTCGATTAATTAACGAAAAATATCAGAACGTCAGTTGTCTGTTAATGGCACACTCAGTGTTAGGAATAAGGGGATTCAATTCAAAGCAGGCTACGTACGGGAAGGAGAAGTCCCCTGTTCTCCATTCCAGAAGATGTCACGATTCTCATGGCTTCATTGTTTCGGTTGCGTCGGATACTCAGCGCCATCAGACTGCGCTTTGTTACCGACGGTGCCTCCCACCACTGAGCTTACGGCTTTGCATGCTTGGCGACCGAAAGCGAAAGTGAACTTCGGTGTGGGAGAGAGCGAGGGCTGTGTAGTACTACGCTAGGGGAACTGAACGTGACCCACTGGCATAGAATCGCTCAAAGAAAGGGAAATTGAGGAAAGCGTATGTCAAATGTGAATAAACTTGAGCTGTGGATGAAGGTGGTAGTTACATGAGTGACGGTAGAGAAGCTTGGCATCAAGAGAGTGCGAGGCGTCAAGTGAGCTGGCAAGAAAAGGCGTGAGATAAGATAGTATCTTAGCATCAAAATAGTGAGATAATAAGAAAGCACATGTGATGGTAAAGAAGCTCGGCGTCATGATGGATAACTATATAGCGTCTGACAATAATATAGCTTCACAAGAAATTATGATTGCATTATTAATTGTAGCTCATATTTTGAAGCCTTATCTAATGTTTTTATTGAGTCTTATGGAAAAGGAAGTATGTACATGTACCCATGTTGTGATGTCTTGCAGTAAAAAATGGCGAGGTACGAGCAGAAAAGATGGCTGTCGGGTTGGTGGTCAGCGACCTGGATCATGTGACTGACATTTGCTGCTGCGCTGCTCGGTCATCACGAGACTGCGAGCGGCGAAGCGCTCTTTTAATTACCTCTCTGGCCATCAGGCGGAAGTGCAGCGAAGCTGGCGTTCGTGAGCCGAGTGAATGGCCCAGCTATAGGACGCACGTGACGGCTTAACACGTTGGTAGTTAAGGTGACGTCCGAAGACGTACGTGAACGGCCCAGGACATACGCAGTGTACGTGGCCGTCCATGTTTTACGGGAGTTGCGCAGCGTAGAGGTGCTAAAGGTGCTTAAGAACGTTGTGGATTTTAGTCGTAGGCACTAGTAAATAATTAACATATTAGTTTATGTTGATTAAAACCGTTTAGGTCATAGTATTGACTAGACTCAGAGTGAATAAGAACAAAAGAACCATAGCATCCTAATTGGCCAGAGTTGGTTTCTTGCGGTCAACTTAGTTTCTGACCGAACTTCCTCGTTCTCTTCATTACAAGTTCTGTAAGCCCAACATTTTCATAACAGCTGAGGGTACAATTGGTCGTGCAGACATTTCTGAGTAGCTCCTTCTGTTGTAAGCTTTTAATGAGCCTTATAATTATGAGACCTGATTCAGTCCTCACTGATAAAGGGACCTGCAATTTCAATGAAGCTAATATCTAAATAATATAAACGTGACTGCTTCTTGAAAATGTCACATAAAATACCAGACATTTAAACTATAGCCACTTATTACGAATTTATCATTACGCTTATTATAATTTTCTATTAAATAGCTTGCGAGGAAGTCCACATTGAGAATTTTATGAAAGCTCAGTGGTTTATTATCGAGTATCGAGTATCGCATATTATTATCGAGTATCGCATAATAGCATTTATGTCGGGTTTAAAGTTACCGGAGCTATTCCCACTAGAGTCTTGATTTCGTTACGCAGCGAAGTAAGTACTTCAGCAGCAGTTCCTGTATCTCACAGCTCACAGTAAGCGTCAAGTTAACGACCACTTCTCACCATCAAGAAGCATCTTGATGACCGACGTTCCGCCTTCCAAACACGTGCAATAAAGAAACAGTGGTCGCTGCGTGAGAAACCATCATAAGGTTCACTTCACTTCCATCATATTACTTCACTTCCTGTTTCTAGCTGACCAGCAGTAAAGGTGCTTATATACACGGGGACAGTACTGGCGGCTAGTATAACTTCAAAATGCTAACTGCTAATATTGAACGCATTGCTCCTTGATTGTCTTACGGTTCATTCAAAGAGGCCGAACTATAATCACCACTGATCTCACTTCTTTCATTTCATCATTTTAATGATATAATAGATAATTTATCATATAAATTGATATCATGCCACTATGATATCAGCATTAATATTTCGAAACTATTATCCAACAATGAACAAAAATTCAAGCTTCATGCACTTCATATCTTTGTTGGCCTCCTTTTCGCTGAATTCCTTAAAATTGAATCCCAACCTCCAACTTTCCTCCTTTTGAAAGCATCACCACACAATTTTTCTTTCGACTGCCATCACAACATTCACCACTACCGCAACCTGAGTCACCATCAACACGAACACCACTAAGTACGCTGCCACTTGCACCAAAACCACACCGCCTCATGAACACAACCATTATCACCACCACACCACCATTATCACCATCTCACCGCCATAATCATTATCACCACAATCATTATCACCACCACACCACCATAATCATTACCAATACTATCATTATCACCACCACACCACCACAATCATTACCAGTACTTTCATTATCACCACCACACCACCATTATCACCACCTCACCACCTAAATCATTATCACCACTATCATTATCACCACCACACCGCCCACCTCACTCTGTGTTTCATCACCCCGAGATGTAGGTCAGCGTGATGCGTCTCGCGTCTCGGAGGAAACAACGAAACCGAGTTTCCCTCCGCGCGGTGAAAGTAAAACCGACAGCGCCACTTCCCGACTGATGATGGTGGTGGTGGTGCTGATGTTGGTGTTGGTGGTGATGTTGGTGTTGGTGATGATGTTGGTGTTGGTGGTGATGTTGGTGTTGGTGGTGATGTTGGTGTTGGTGGTGATGTTGGTGTTAGTGGTGATGTTGGTGTTGGTGATGATGTTGGTGTTGGTGGTGATGTTGGTGTTGGTGGTGATGTTGGTGTTAGTGGTGATGTTGGTGTTGGTGATGATGTTGGTGTTGGTGGTGATGTTGGTGTTGGTGGTGATGGTGTCATTGGTGGTGGTGGTAGTGCTGGCGG
>NW_025943341.1:52174-89869 GCF_000764305.2 Hyalella azteca | reverse complement strand
GCAATGTTCAACAGCCACCACGCAGTCTCGCTGCACGCAATGTTCAACAGCCACCACGCAGTCTCGCTGCACGCAATGTTCAACAGCCACCACGCAGTCTCGCTGCACGCAATGTTCAACAGCCACCACACAGTCTCGCTGCACGCAATGTTCAACAGCCACCACGCAGTCTCCTTGTTGCGCTGCTGTGCAGGATGCCGTGAGAAAAATTCTTCTCGCCACCAAAGGGTGCGCTGCGCTGTATTGAAACACGAAGGTGCCGAGGGACTGATGGTGTTGCTACACACAGTGTAAAGAGAAACAAAAAAGCTTGGTCAATATGTTTTAAATGTTTTTTCTCTGTATTTACAATATCCCGTTATCTCACGTCTGTTAAAATTTGCTTGTTATTGAGAAAATTTTCTGGATTTTAACTTGCTAAAAAAAAATCTCGAGCTTTTGTGTGAAGGCTGCAAAAGACAAACTTTTAGTTTTTTCGGTAAAGTCAAATGGCCTTTGGTATACGTGTTTTTATCGTATTATATGATTTTTTAGCAGGTCAAGTTATTATTCTTATTTCTCAGCGTCACGTTTTCATGCTGCGGAGCTTTTTTTAGTCGTACGTCGAGCTACGGCTTCTGGAATTCTTTTGTTATTTATTGCAGTGTTTTTCGTGTGAATATTTAGAATGACAAGAAATGTGCTTGTACATCAATTAACTCCCGATTAAATTATCAATGAATTTATTAAATATTAAATGCTTGTAGATAATTGTACATCAACTTGTTTCTCAGGAGCGAGGAAACAAAGTAAACTCGGCTTTTCAACCAAGGCATTTTAATACCTATATTCATTTCAGCCATTTATTTCACAGAATTGTGATCTCGGTACAACATCAAATTTTGTTTTAGCACCTAATGCATCATGTCTCTTGATTTTCACGTTTTCGAGCATTCAAACATTAAAAAAAATGTGAAAGTTCATTGACCATTTCATCAAGTTGGCTTGTCTGTTTGACATCATTGACCTTAACCAAAATACTTGCTTTACGTCGGGTTCACGGAGGGAATATTTCTTATGAAGATATTATCTAAAGAACGTTTAATAAATGTCAAGTAAGAACGCCACGAATAATTTCAGGACGGAAACATAATACTTCACCGAAAAAAATCTGAAAAAAATCGAGATTGAAATAAGGCACTGGTCAAGTTTAGAGCTGCAGTCACAAACAGCAAAAAGAACATTACTGCTAACATGCATGTTGTATTCGCGGTCAACATTACATTTCATATCCCTAAAATGAATTAACTTTGAAGTGTAACTTTTCGTCATTTCGCTGCATTCATAATAAAAGGTTTTCAGTTAAACTTGATTTTCTCCTTTTAAACATGTATTGCATTTTCTTTAGATACACATACTGTATATAGAGACACAAAGTTTTGGCAACGTTTGTGAATGTGAGTCCCACTCAGAACAATAGTTAGAGCCTGATTATTTAACAAAAAAAAAAAAATTTGCAACCTTAAAAGTGGCCCACTGATCAAATCTTTAACTAACTCAAAAATAATCGTGCCTATACAGATTGCTTGGCACTAAAATCCTTTACACAGATTTAATGCTACGCGTCATAGAACTAATTCCTACGCCTATATACTTGATTATTTTATACCGATACCATGATCAAATCCCCTACGTCTAAGCACTAGTGGAAATATTTAACACTTGATATTAAAACTTGGGTCTCAGGCAGAATGCCCAACCCTACGTTTCTATAGAATGGCACTCGATGAGGAGGCCTTGAGTCATCACTCGGTAACATCTTTTCTTTTGTGCATCTTCCCGGCAATTATGTTTCACGCCGGCATTTCGCAACGCCATCACAAATCTTGAGCACAAACACGTACCCCAGCTCGCGTCCACCCTCCTCTCGCCTTGTCCGTGCTCCGCTTTTTCCTCGGTGCGGATTATCCGGGGCACAAAAGACATGCCGTCCGAATCTCCCTCCGACTTTAATTTTCTTGGCTTTGGACTTCATGCCAAGTGCGAAAGAGGGACCACGTATGCGAGCATTTTTGGACATGGCATTGCTGACGAATTATTGATTTCGTGTTCATAATTTTTATTTCCCTGGATGGTCTTCCTGAAGTAGAAATATTCAACACAACGTTAGTTCTTTTAACTCACGAAAAGGATCAACCTTAGACGTACGCTGTTTCTACTTTTCGTAGTCATACTTTCGTACAGTATACTGCTTTCTACATGGGTCGTAACACCACCTACGGCTGCTTGCTACGAATTCATGCTGAGACTTAATTTTCGGTGGTGAAAGTCACTTTGATTGAATGAATTGAATGAGCCGGGCAAAAATATCATTTAGATGCTCCGATGCAGTAGGCGATCGAAACTTTTTAGTCTCTATTTAGCATTTCATCATAATGAAGTGCGAGCGGTGTTTGGACCGTGGTATCAGTACGGCGGTGAGCGTGAAAAATTACTTTAGCGGGTTGCACGAGTCAAACGTTAGAGAATTCTCAGCTCGTGAGCTTATTTCACCCGCGAACGATCCTGTAGAAATTTTCACCGCTTTCTTGTAAGTTATTCGCTAAAGCTTAAATAATTAATTCCATTTTCGTACGATCAACTCTCTTGATATGAGGACACTACGTGACTCCCTAGCTGATATAGAAAGACCGCTATATCACTTCTAGGAAAGCGATCCCATACAGCGCTGCATGCTGGTCAAGCCATGCAGTTTCTCACGAGCGCATTACAATCGCATGCACATTTTGAGGTAAGTCTGCATGCGAATTCATGATAATGTCAATAATGCTGGAGATTATAAATACACTTCGGTCAATGCCGAAGATTTTTCACATTGATTTTTCGGTCAATACCGAAAAATCAAACAAGTGAATCAGAATTTTTCAATATAGTTATTCAATTTTTTCCCTTGTCAGGGTCATTTTGACCAAGTTTGGCCCGTCAAAAGTCCGTATCAGTATTACGCTCATAAAGTGTATCATTGTTCAAACAGGGTGACCCGTTCACTTTTTGAGCGTATTCTTGTATATTTAATTTCACATCTTTCGCTGTTGGTGATGGTTTGAGCCATCCAATAGAGGCTGCGTCCTGCATTCAAGAAAATAACTTGGGGCATCCGGAACCTGCCACGGCATTCGGGTCCAGCTTTTCAACGTCGCTAATGTAGAAAAATGTGCGTGGGAAAGACGGGTGAACAGCACGTGCGATTTTGTACTTTGATAGCCTCTGATATTCGGTCGCAAATTCCATTCGTGAATATAATTGCTGAATTAATGTAATTAGCTAAAATTTTATGTGGTATCGATAAATGAAAACGCGTCGGCTAGATATTCGCAGTTGACAAACTGTTTAATACGAATGTATTCCATATAAAATTTGTTGCTGTCATGAGAGTTTTCAGAATTTATTAGTTAGTTCATGCAAAACTTATTTGCGTTGGGTTGTAATATTGCCTAATATTGATCTTTTGCGATTATAAATTATTAAAAAAAGCTTGTGTTGTGAAATTTTGATCTAACCGAAAATCAAATAAGATTTGATCGGTACATGATTTGTTGCATCATCTCATCAGGCGCCGCGACGGATAATCATTCTGTTGCCGGGCTATTATCAGTGATAACCTTCACTTTATCATCATATTTTGGCGCACTACTAATAAACTGGGCGTGGTATCGCATGAGGTATAACTATGACGCGTATATCAGTTAAATATGCCACAGAGCAGTAGGGTTAATTTTTTAGGAAAATATCAAAAAAATCAACATCTTTTCTGAATTCCCAACCCCATCGTATGCGCAAAATGGCTGCATATGCAATATTACTTATGATACCTTAATTCGTTTCAAGCCATCCATCAGAAATCCAAAAAATTTTCACGATGTTTTTACCAAAGTTTATGCGATTCCACCCTCGCAATCCACACAACTCATGCAAAAATTCATAGCATTTCACCCGACACATTTTATGACATCAACAGACCTGCTGCAAGATTGAGCCTGCACCTTTTGCTGCTTTTGAATCCAACGATACCATTTACAAATCATGGGCGGCACTTGGGTGGCCACGTTATGCAGACGGATGGCCTGCTATGATTATATTAAAGTTTTGTCCGTGGTATGCACGCACATTGCGCACGATAGAAGATCGTCGCAATGGCTGCCCCTCGTCCGCGTGCCTTCGCACCAATGCTGGACTTTGTGTTCGTCTTTGTGCAGTATGAATAGCGGGATTTTTTACGGGAAGTTTTGAAGCGAGTCCCTGTCTATGCAGCAGTCCCCCCCTAGCTTGCTGCTTAGTAGCCCTCGCTCTGGCCACTTCTTTAGCGATACTGCAGCTACTTTCATGGTACTCTAGCCACTATCGTGGTAGTCCTGCCACTATCCTGCTACTCTAGCCACTATCCTGCTACTCTAGCCACTATCCTGGTAGCCCTGCCACTATCCTGCTACTCTAGCCACTATCCTGGTAGTCCTGCCACTATCCTGCTATCTCGAGCCATTATCATGCTACTCGAGCCAGTATNAAACTTTTATGTTATAGTAGGTTTAACGTACTGTATTAGTTGAAATTTAATTTCGATAAAAAGTCTCAAAATTAAATTTCCTTCATCTCAAATTGCCTTATATTTTGCTACCTGCAAACGTATCTCGCTTTCTGAAGTGCACTTCCTTATATCAAAGAGCAATCCAGTTTCTCAAAGTGCATTTCTCGGCTCCTGAGTGCAGTTTATTACTCCAATTCTAACTCCCTCTGTCCGAACCGCCTGCCTCCAGAACGTACTGTGCTGCCCCAAAACGTATTTTTCTGCTTCAAAGCAAACCTCATTTTTTTAGCCGCAAGAGTGCTTTAGATCGTACAATTGGTGAACGCCAAGCTTTCTTTGCCACTTGTTATATAGATCCGCCCTTACCAGAATCAGTTATTCCACGAAGCAATGGGTGAACATTTTTAATGAAAATCCTCGATTTAAAACTCCCCTGCAGAGCACCTCTGTATTACTACTATAACACCAGTGACAATATAAAGCCACTATACGGGAACTTTGATAACTTGAGTTACATTTCGATGATAAATAACTAACACCGCGAGCACTCTACCTCGGGGCTGAAGAGGAGCTGTCGCTGTCATTCGAAAAATCCCGTCCTCAAATACTTCGGATTTTTTTCTGTATCAGTTGGCGCCTCAAGTTACTGCTTGTGTGATCCTGAATCGAAGCGAAAGTATTCATTCCCAATGAAAAATATTTTATATCTTAAATGGAGATTGTTGTGAAATATTTGGTGAGTTTGGACTTGTGCATGGATATATTGTTTTCATTGTAAGAAGCAGCAAAGGTGGTCGGGAAAATTTTTATTTAGCTGATCGATCAGATATCATTAAATGCTTCCGTCATTAATTTGTGAAGCTGAAATATAGTGTTACGTACACATCAGTTAAGTAATCACTGTCTCATTTTCTTTCATTTCCACTGGCATGTCAGGGCAATTCTGCGTCCAGCTTGTCATACCAAGTTTCATTCACATCAAAGTTCCAAGCTGGAAAATAACTTTGTATTGTCTACATTATTAAAACCTATAATTGCATTAATCATTTCACAGAACCAGCGGCATTCCAGGCCGCCACGAGTCTTTTTTCAAAAAATTGTAGATGACTTAAACATTTTTAGCGCATTTTCTCATTTATGAAAAAAATGCACTATTGTGCTCGCCATGTCCGTCTGTCTGCACGTCCGTGACTTCATGTTTTCGTCGACGAGAAAATGCGCTCTCTGTCAGTCACTGCAGTGAGTACTGAGTTACATTTTTTAATAATAATGACATTCACCTACAAAAAACTTAAATCCTAATTATTAGACAGAATGGGATTTGTTCACTAAGCAAAAGGCTCAATGCATGTCCCATTACTTATTTTTTATTTGTAATTTAGTTTTAATTTATTAATTATATTCATTGCTTATACTCCTGATATCGGATAAATATTGTTGCTCGGAGAGTTTATTTCGTTGTTAAAGATTATATATTAAATTATTTGCGCGGCGAACACATTATTTGACTTTCATTAACCTTAGTTGTTACCTGACACATGTTAATTATAGACGGCATGTCGCCCTCTATAAATACATTGGTAAATAACTGACATGCGTTTTATTGATAAAAAGAGCTAGACTTACCATATCTATGGGGGTCTAGAGATAAGAAGGCCTCGGTGTACCTTATCTAGAAAATATCTAGAGAATTTATAAGCGTGTACAGTTGAGGATTAAATGAATCAATGTTTATGGTTCTATGTGTAGTCAGGTTCACTTAATACATTGATGATAATTTATATGAATATTGTTTTCATCAGCCGGCAGGCGATGCTGTAGGTACATTTTTGTAATTATTTTAAAAATGCATACATTGAATCTTCAAAATACAAATGCGGACGTCTTAAAAATCGCAGTTGGTAAGATATTGTTTACAGTAAAATTATATTGTTCTAATTTTATTGTATATAAACCGCAATTTGATTTTCTAGTACCAGTCTGAGTGGAAAAGAATTTTTTTGAACAGCCCATCAAACCGGCAACATTCAATACGTTGTGCTACTAAAATACGAAAAGAATGAATATTCACTACTTTGATCGAGAAACTGTAACTACAATAAGATAATATAACTTAACCCACGCCAAAAATAAAGAGTTTTAATTTTTTAATCTGTATAATATTTTTGACTTTCATGTATAATATTCAACTTCTGCAATTCAATCTTTAAACGTAAAATTTTGCCGAGATTTTTTTAATCTATATTAAAATGAATAAAAAACATCATCATAGAGAAGTTTACTAACGTTTTGTGGGTAAAGTAAACGCAAGATTGCACATTGAAGATCGACATTATTTTTATCCTCTAAACAACCTATAAATAGACAACGGCAATATTAAGAAAAACGTCGTAGAAATAAAGGATAGCTCAGCAAGCCTGTTTCCTCAATGAGTTTCCACTTAAGGTAGTAATTGCATTATGAATCAATCGCCGAATCTCAGTGCACTGGCATTGAAAAGTCAACCCAGAATTCAGGTAGGAATAGCATTGCGAGTTGCGTGTCTGGGTACAAGTTTTACTCGCAGCATGTGTACGCCCCTGAGTTGTAAGGAGGGGCAAGGGGAGCAGGGGGAGCAACTTTTGCCCACGTCATGTTGATGTATGACGTCATTCAGTCAGCCTTATATTTAATCTCTGTATCTATAATATATATATATCAATGGTGCAAAACTCTTTCATGAATAGGAAATAAAATTCTTACTACATTTAAAGCCTGACAAAGTAAAGTAAAATGTAAACAAAGCTGGGTAATCTGACGTAATTTTCGGGCATGAACGCGCACGCGCCTGGCTGAGTCATTCACAAAGCGTGACGTCATCAACCACGTGACTGCAGCGTCCAATCAGGACGCGCCTTCAACTTGGTAATCCTGAGGGACTTTTTTCGGGATAAACCAGACGAGTTCCAGCGATGCAGTCCAGCTAAGATTTATTCTAAGAAATAATTAATTATTTCGCCAAATTCAGGAATGAGGTTTGCACGTACAATACGCTTTGAAGTTCCCTTCCCTGCATGAATCATTTATTCACGTAGAGTTTGAAGAGGATACGAGAACGTCAGCTTAAGTTTTTCCTATACATGATTTTCATTCCAGTATATTTAGGCAGAAATTGTGCCTGAATGCATCTATTATTATTCATGACAGTTGTGAGGATATCGCGATGTCGATTGCCAATTCTGTCGTTAAGAGAAGTGAACACTAAAAAAGAAGAGAAGTGTCGTTCTAGAAGTGAAGAAGAGAAGTGTCGTTAAGAGAAGTGAACACAACTAAACTGGTTTGCATTCCGGCAGCGCTAGTGCGGCTACGCTTTTCTCGTGTCGTCGAATATATAAGTTTAAAGTATAAGTTAATGTCTTTAATGTAATGTACGTGCATTGCTTAAATGAATAAATGAGTTCTAAATGTGGATTTGTACCCTAACGTCTGTTGTGATCCTCTCATTATATATTAAACAGAACTGCAAGGACATTTGCCAGCCATGGCAGTTTTGTGACAAATCTGAATTATTCAATAATGTTTTCAGCATGGTTTTTAGTTTCAAAGCCCGTTTTTCGTCTGCAATTGGCATAAATTATTTGAAAATTGAATAATCATTGGCTTTTGAATAACAAATTTGATGATAAAATTTGATAAGAATTATCTGACTATAGAACATTTAGTTGTTCCTGAGTATACTGTAATGTCATGACTTGGCGCTTCTATATATTTTTTATTATTGGTTAAAACATTTAATGTTTTATTAATAATGCTGCTAATGGTGGAGACTTCACAGGAAATCGCATATTCGTATTTACAATATTTGCATAGGTATTTCCTAAAAGGCTTATCAGCGGGATGGATGTTGGGTGAAATTCGCCAAATTGAGAAATGCGATAAGCAAATTGCAAATAAAGTTTATTTCTGGTCTTCAACAAAACAACGACTAATTATTACACCGCTAATCACTTCACAATTAATTCTTACATACTTGAGTCAGTTCAGAAAATCTAGCCATGTCGCGCTTATAGATAAGAAGATTTATTCCAAGTTTTAATAGTTAAACCATCAGTAAGCATGTCACATCAACAGGATGCTCGAATGTTATACGCATCGGGGCTGGACGGCGTCTTTGTTTAATTAAGAGTTAATTAATTAAGAGTTAATTAATTAAGAGTAAACTTATTAAGAGTTAATTAATTATAACTCTTATTAATTAATTAAAACACCGAGGCTAGTTAGTTGTGTTCAGTTAAGTTACTTTCCATATTTATCGGACAATTTACTCAGCAGTCTTTGAAAAAAAATTCAGAATCATTGCCTTCAATTTAATTACTATTAATTTAACTTATCAATGCATCCACGTCGCGTATATATGCATCACCAAAATAAATCATTCACTATTTATGGTGAAGAAGAACTTGCGCTGCGGCAACAATCAGAAACTACATAAAGTTTTTCCTTTAAAAAATATTTAACGATTTTTCTAATTGAAACAAAAGAGCTGTATTGCTACTTTGTTCATTATATCGATGTAAAAACATTGCAATGGTAGAAATGTCTGGAGGCAACTCGAAAACTTGGTTTTTAGTTTAAGATTATTTTCTATATAAAACCCTGAAGAGGATCGAGAAAACTGAAGAATCTTGTTGAAAAGCTCCTTGTGAGACATGGCATCACAGAAGTGTGTGTTCATTATAACATCATTGAGCATACTGATGTTCACTGTAACATCAATGAATACCGTATAAAAAATTCTACTAGGAGCAAGTGCTAAAACAATTTAGGTGATTTTGAGATGGCGACTATATATAAGCGCCCGGAAGGCCTCAACATCATCAATGTTTACCTTGAATTTATGTTCACTTCACCTCATTCGTCCAGAAGAATATAAATGGCAATCGTGATGTGAGTGATGTATTGGGCGTCCTATATTGAGATAACTTTATTTTAACTCGTTTATGGTTTCGTAGATGTACGAGTATGTCATAATTTAGGATAAGGTGAACATTTTCCTGTAGTAGAATGAGTGGCATTGGCATCAATTGAAAACATCAAAATAGAAATTTTAAAAATAAATGAATATGAAGTTTATTTCAAGACTGCCGTTTAGCTTTAACAGACAAGAGGATTTAATGATTTCGATGAAGGAGAATCTGAGTTCTTTACAACGAGCAGCGGAAAGCTCGGCTCGACGATACGATGCCTCCTGTGATTCTAAGAACTTAGACGGGACGCTAGAACTGAGAAGAGTTAGAACCAAAAGATAAAAAAAAACACAATTCCTATCATTACACTCATGCCAGGTAAGAGTATAACGTAAAAATTTAAATTTAGTATTCAGAAATATGTGGTAGAAACAATGCAATCAAATGAGATATGTCGAAAATGAGTATGTATATTTCAAACTGAATAATTGAAAATTTCCTGGTAGATTTATTCAAGCCGTTTCTTCATGTTTTATAGCCGTGCTGCTCACTGCAATTAAAATTTAAAAATATAAAAAAATAATAGAATCTAAAATATATAAAAGAAAAAGAATCTAAATATAATAAAATAATGCCAAAATTACGTGCAAACATGTCAAGCAGTATTCAAGGCAGCATTTGCGACGTCACATTCTGCAAAAGTTGCGCGCGCGTCGTACAAAAGCTGCTGCAGTTCGACCTCAAGAAGGAAGAATAGCGGGAAATATTTGCTACAATGCTTATAATATTGCAATACCGAATAATGCAAACCGCATTGCTTGCAACGTGAATAAACATTCGAACTTATACAGTACGGCTGACTTGTGGTGAATGAATGTCAGTTGTGCGTAGAGTGCAAATTTTGCAGCTATTTTTATGTTTATTCAGGTCTGCGATATCTTCTATTCCATGTCAATTTATTACTGTTTCTTTGTTGATGTTTGCGTACCAGATTCAGCAGCTGTAAAGTTTAAGTTTACAAGCACTCCTCAACATTTTTAGCATTTTTTGAAAAAAAAACTTCCGACAGTGTTAGTCGGTGAACAAATTTAGCAAAATTAGATAAAAAATAAACTTATTTCCGCTGGACAGCGATTAGAGCGCAAGCTAACTTTGCCAGGCTATTAATTTGAATATCAAACTCGCAACGGCCATGTTCATATAACTATAACTAGTATAGCTATAGGCCTGCCTATAACTAAATAACTGCCCTGCCTACACAACTACTTAACCCCACAACTGCCCTGCCTACACAACAACTTAACCCCACAACTGCCCTGCCTACACAACAACTTAACCCCACAACTGCCCTGCCACAACTGCCCTGCCTTCATAACAACTTAACCCCACAACTGNCTGCCCTGCCTACACAACAACTTAACCCTACAATTGTCCTGCCTACACAACAACTTAACCCCACAACTGCCCTGCCTACACGAAAATTTAACCCGACAACTGAGACTAGCACTCAAGCATCGCACGTTCGGTGGCGTGGCGCTCAGTAAGAATGTCCCTAGTAACGCGATTTCCTTGAACTTGTAACAGGCACAAAGATACGTCAGAAAACATTTAGAGACAGCAACAACCTGCACCATAATGCACTGGCTTCAGGCTGTGCCAGTTATACAACAAACTGAATCTGAACTTATACACAGCGGTTATACATAACATATCACACTCAACTTTTACATAACAAAAATGGAGAAGGTGGAAGTCTTTGCTGGAAAAATATGAATTTAAGAGAAGATTGCCTCTGAATTCTCCATATCATTTCAAAATCTATAGAAAATATGATTGCTTGTTCTCTAATGCATAAAGTAAAAGGAGCTTTTGAGGTTTTAATCAACATTACCTTGAGCAGAATATATCATGCTTATGAAACTGATGCATTCACCCAAAGCCGTTGAATGAGTTGAGTAGTCGCACGCAACTAATTTGAAATTTGTACGCTAATATTTGAAAATGTACTGAAATTTGCAAGCAATTCACCTTAGCGGAGAAACGGTCTAGTAGAGGCGGCGTGTTGGTGATGCCTTCACCCGGGTCCTGATATGTCTTGAGCTGCAACATTACAGAGTAAAACTAACAAACCCAGCAAAATGTATAAATGTTACACGTGAAATATACAGCAGGTTAACAAAAAAACTAAACAGTACCTAGACCAGCTCAAGTCAAAAGAAGATTTATAATATTCAGTATTAAACTTCCTCAGATCGTTGCTGTCTGACATTTGGGGGAGCAGCAGCACAGTCTTGCCCCATAAACGTTCACATCAACGGCAAGTAACCTGAACTGATACTGACCTCAGTCAGCATGATACCGACCTCAGTCAGCATGATACTGACCTCAGACAGCATGATACCGACCTCAGACAGCATGATACCNATGATACTGACCTCAGTCAGCATGTTCCTCAGCATGATACTGACCTCAGTCAGCATGTTCCTCAGCATGATACTGACCTCAGTCAGCATGTTCCTCAGCATGATACTGACCTCAGTCAGCATGTTCCTCAGCATGATACTGACCTCAGTCAGCATGTTCCTCAGCATGATACTGACCTCAGTCAGCATGTTCCTCAGCATGATACTGACCTCAGTCAGCATGTTCCTCAGCATGATACTGACCTCAGTCAGCATGTTCCTCAGCATGATACTGACCTCAGTCAGCATGTTCCTCAGCACTGCTGTGTAGAGCGCGACGCTCTCCTGCACTTGGACGCTCCGCAGCAGCAAAAAAGCTTCAGCTTCTTCCGTGCCGGCAAATTGCCGTACCGTCTGTAATATTGTGACACAGTAGAACAATGTCTATCCTAGTGTCTATTGACTCTAGCTCTCGTAATGTAACGCAATGTACTGTAAGCAATGTCTAGGCTAGTGTCTACTGACGGTAACTCTCATTACCAAGCCCCTAGATACCAATAGCGCTAGTTCTATGCGTAGAAATATGATTAATAAACGCTCCACTCTATGAGAAAAGCTGTGATTATAATAGAAGCGTGCTTGAATGGCCACTAAATCTTGATAACTGATATAACTCAACCACTCATTATACGACTTAATGTCACTAAATTGCTCAAATCGTATATTCATTAGAAATTTAAAAGTGATGAAAACTCCACAAAAATTCACCATATCTCTATTGAAACTGTTTTGGAGTCCAGCTCTATCGTCAGTTCGAAAAATCTAGAACACAAATACAATCAGAAGTTACTAAAGTTGGGATTCAAAAGAAAAAATATAGAAGTTAAAAACCTGAATTTACAGGCAAAATATATTGGTGAGTATTTTATTTGGGCAAAATAATATATTCATTCTTTAGACACTAAAAAGATCATATCCCCTTCTATAATAATTATCTTTTTTTAGTAACAAAATTTTGTACAAGCACCAGATGAGCATTCACAACCTCAAATCTTATATTTCGCGACAGATGACCAACATGATAAGGATTGTTTACATTATAGTCAACAGTTGTGAAGGTCGCAAGTGTATCTGCAGCAGACAGGGTACCTGCAATAGGGAGTGCACGCTGCACGTAGCTGACGCCAGTATGGAGTGTAGCAGGTCGAGCAGCTGATCGGCGTGTTGCTGACAAGTTAGGACTACGAGCTGAAGCTGCAGGTCAGCACTCAGGGCTGTAGGGCGCTGAGTTGACAAGCTGAAGGCAACAGTAGCATAAAAACACCTGACCATGATAACATAACTATAAAAAACTAGGATAAAATCTAAATTAGTTGATAATAAATGTGTTTTGTGAACGTTTCCAAAAATTCAGATACATGGACAGAGAAATTGCTTGATGCATGTTATAGTGCCATTGAATATTGATAGGGGTTCCCACAGTTGATTTTTGAACACGAATCATGTTCCATTAAAGCTAACACAACGGTGCAGAAGACGGGATATGCACAACTGCCACGCCTATGCAGTAATATGAGAATATTAGAACACATATTGCAGCAACACGAGAGGATAATATACGATACACATACGACTGCATCTACACATGATGCAGGATAAACGTGCGCAAGCACAGTATATACAACACAGTACACACTTAACACAGCAGGCATACCTACACAGGATACCTGTGAGGGTAGAGTGCAGACAGCACAGCGTACCTGTGAGTGTAGAGTGCAGACAGCACAGCGTACTGGTCTGTAGGGCAGCTGAGGGTCTGCAGCAGGTCTGGCACCAGAGAAGACAGGCGTGTGTGGTCTAGGAGGAGCTCGGCTGTTCCGGGGGCGTCAAGGCGAACCAAATCCTATGAAAAAATTAATAAAATAACAAAGACATTCAGTAAAACATTGATTTAAAATTATGAGATGCAAATAAAAACAAGGCCAGCATAAATTAAACAGCTTGAGTTCATGGCAGCAGAGGATTAAATAATTTAGCTTAATATACTTCTAAGTTCTTTACCAAAATAACCAAGTTAATAATATTTATACAAATAGATCACTATTTTCTTATTTTTGTCATCTCAAAAATGCTCGATTATCAGAACAACTTTTCACAAGATTCGTTAAAATGCACATTATTTCATTCATTTCAATTATGAAATAAATGCATAGAATGCTTTTTTACATCCACGCACAGAGGTGCGCTGTAAGCAACGTGCTGCAGCACACCTGGAAGTGCTGCTGCAGCTGCTGCTGCACCTGCTGCAGCGTCTGCGCGGTAGCGGCGTGGTGCAGGTAGGGCAGCACCTGCTGCAGGCGCGCGGGGTCGTTAAGGTAGCAGGTGAGGACTTTTTCTGGACGACCTTCACTGATGTACAGCTTCTCACACACCCGCCACCTGCAACAGTTGTAAGCTTATCATACACCCGCCACCTGCAACAGTTGTAAGCTTATCATACACCCGCCACCTGCAACAGTTGTAAGCTTCTCACACACCCGCCACCTGCAACAGTTGTAAGCTTCTCACACACCCGCCACCTGCAACAGTTGTAAGCTTCTCACACACCCGCCACCTGCAACAGTTGTGAATTATCGTACAACCGCCACCTGCAACAGTTGTGAATTATCGTAAAACCGCCACCTGCAACAGTTGTGAATTATCGTACAACCGCCACCTGCAACAGTTGTGAATTATCGTACAACCGCCACCTGCACCAGTTGTGAATTATCGTACAACCGCCACCTGCATCAGGTATAAGCTTATCACACACCCGCCACCTGCAACAGTTGTGAGGTGTATCAAAATAAAGTAGTGCGGAAAGTGAGGCTTTTCAAGGCAAAGTGAGGCGTGAGGGAGAGAAAGAAGTGATGCGTCACTCTAGCATGTTACACNGGAGCACCTTATCAAGGTTACTAAGGCAGTAAGGAGCACCTTATCAAGGTTACTAAGGCAGTAAGGAGCACCTTATCAAGGTTACTAAGGCAGTAAGGAGCACCTTATCAAGGTTACTAAGGCAGTAAGGAGCACCTTATCAAGGTTACTAAGGCAGTAAGGAGCACCTTATCAAGGTTACTAAGGCAGTAAGGAGCACCTTATCAAGGTTACTAAGGCAGTAAGGAGCACCTTATCAAGGTTACTAAGGCAGTAAGGAGCACCTTATCAAGGTTACTAAGGCAGTAAGGAGCACCTTATCAAGGTTACTAAGGCAGTAAGGAGCACCTTATCAAGGTTACTAAGGCAGTAAGGAGCACCTTATCAAGGTTACTAAGGCAGTAAGGAGCACCTTATCAAGGTTACTAAGGCAGTAAGGAGCACCTTATCAAGGTTACTAAGGCAGTAAGGAGCACCTTATCAAGGTTACTAAGGCAGTAAGGAGCACCTTATCAAGGTTACTAAGGCAGTAAGGAGCACCTTATCAAGGTTACTAAGGCAGTAAGGAGCACCTTATCAAGGTTACTAAGGCAGTAAGGAGCACCTTATCAAGGTTACTAAGGCAGTAAGGAGCACCTTATCAAGGTTACTAAGGCAGTAAGGAGCACCTTATCAAGGTTACTAAGGCAGTAAGGAGCACCTTATCAAGGTTACTAAGGCAGTAAGGAGCACCTTATCAAGGTTACTAAGGCAGTAAGGAGCACCTTATCAAGGTTACTAAGGCAGTAAGGAGCACCTTATCAAGGTTACTAAGGCAGTAAGGAGCACCTTATCAAGGTTACTAAGGCAGTAAGGAGCACCTTATCAAGGTTACTAAGGCAGTAAGGAGCACCTTATCAAGGTTACTAAGGCAGTAAGGAGCACCTTATCAAGGTTACTAAGGCAGTAAGGAGCACCTTATCAAGGTTACTAAGGCAGTAAGGAGCACCTTATCAAGGTTACTAAGGCAGTAAGGAGCACCTTATCAAGGTTACTAAGGCAGTAAGGGGCACCTTATCAAGGTTACTAAGGCAGTAAGGAGCACCTTATCAAGGTGCCCAGACTCAGTTGACGGGAGGCTGGTCAGGTGCCGTCCTATGAAGAGATATAGCGAGCACACCTCAGCCTCACTGAAGTCCTCACTGTTTTCCATCACCTGAAACACACAAAATTATCAGGAATTTGGTATAAAAATATATATGTGAGCGTACATAATACTAATGTGAATTTTATTGAATTATTCAAGTGCTATAGAGTTCGAGAATTGAAAAAACGCTTTTATGATCAGGGAAGCAATACGTTTCCAGCTCGTGTCCAGGTCAAGTTGGGATGAAGATTCAGTGAGAGATCCTAGCTCTTCAAACCAAAAGAGCAATGAGTGTTGCGAGAGAGTGTAGGATGACTTATGGACAATCCTTAATTAGGTCATAGTGATAAACATGCAATTCAATGGCACCAAATGATGAGACACAGACTTTCTGCAGATGTAGGGATAAAGCACAACAAGTTAGCTGTTGGAAGAAAAGCCTCGGAGTGTTGATGAGTACCGAGGCAGGCACGGGAGACCACATCGTGGTAATAGTTACAAGAGGCAGACAATAGATGAGGTGGCCAGCAATAGTTTACGGTGAGCAACGTATGGCAATTGTAAACGGTGCAGCGAACCATCACGTCTAGGATCAGCTGGATGCAGGAGCTGAACTACTGGCAGAGGCTGCAGGAGCTGAACTACTGGCAGAGACTGTACCAGAGACTGTCATACAGGACACTTGGAAGATGATAACGGAACTGGCCCCTAATTTATAAGGAAGGCCTTCAGGATAGTGACATACAGTGGGGGGAAATAAATATTCGTACACTTGAAAAATCGTATTTTAATGTATGTAAGTACACAAACTTAACAGGAAAAGTGATTTAAATTATGTATAGAGACGCATAGTATTCAAAAATACTATCAAAAGAAATTAAATCTCAANCCCCCACTGTAGCACACAGAAAGAAGAAGGAGACTGTGCAGGACTGCCTCATTTAACGACTCAGCTGCAGCCAGAGTAGACTCTTCAGGAGGGATCTCTTTCCGTGGCAGTTGCGAGGCTATTCAACGCCTTGCCAAATGAGCTGAGAGGAGGGCAGTTATCTATCCTGAGAAGTTCAAAAGACCATTGCATGTGCTTTGAGCACAATCCCGGATTGTCTGTCTATGCTCCACAACAATCAGCAAGTAGAATGTCATCAGTCTGCGGTGCTGTGGAGGTTAGGTTCCCTCACACCTCACCTGCACCAGAATGTCCATCAGGAGGTTAGGTTCCCTCACGCCTCACCTGCACCAGAATGTCCATCAGGAGGTTAGGTTCCCTCACGCCTCACCTGTACCAGGATGTCCATCAGTCGGCGCCGCTGTAGCAGTCCAAGCTCAGAGGCAAACTCGGCCTCTTGGAAGGCAAGTGAAAGAACGTTCAGAAATTCTCGAGTGTTAAATCTGTTGACAGAAATAAAGTTAATAGATTAATATGCATCAACCCAGGAATATAATTCTCCTTTATAGTCAAAAGACATTCCATTTGGCTTAATTTGGCTTGAGTCAAGTCGGGTGAGTTATCAGCGTGGCCCACCGCAAAGAATGCAGGCTTACAAGTTTCACATCAGATTATTTATATGCATGGTATTTACGCTAGGCCATTGTAAGACTCAATAATCAAAATAGATGTACATAAATAGGTCTAATTAGATTTTAAATTTGGAGGTAATAGCGTACCGGAGCAAAGTACGTAGGAACGGGAAAGGCTTCTGAGACTCGTCAGCGTTCTTGGTGTGTACGGTCGTGAGGCATTTGAAGACGTCGTACTTCACCTGCAAAACATGACCTTAAGAACACATATTCTACTGAGTTATTTACAGGCGTGATGAAGCAAATTATTGCAACTGATAAAACATTTAACTTTTACGAGCAGATAACGGGTTACCGGACAATTAAAAAATGTAACTAAATACATATTAATGTGACAATTAAGTTAAGATGTAGGAGGTAACCTGCTGCAGCTGATCAGCCGCCACATCCCCAGTAGGATAACCACGCCCCGCCAGACAACACGACACAAACACAAGTAGTTTGTTGCCCAGAGCTACGGAGCAGCTGGGCAGCTCTGCGGCGCTGCTGTCGTCCAGAGCGCTGGCAAGCTCCTGTGCAGGGCACGCGTTCAACTGGTTAATAAAATGTATGCAATATCTGCCCGAGTTAGCTTACAAATATCCGCTACCAATCAAGTTAGCTTAAAGTTTATGCACAGAAAGTTATGCCGTGAATGATGGTATAAAAAATAAACATGAAAAACATTATTATATTCTTGAATCAAATAAAAGCCTCAATACCAGTATAGAAACTTGGTATTATGGAATAAAAAATGTGATGCTGGTACGTTAAAGGCTCATATTAATTGAGATGTTAATTAGAATATAGCAAGTCGGGGAAATAGCAGTATAATAATAGTATAATATTTATAATAATAATAGTATAATATCGTATAATAATAATAGTAGAACAATATCGTACAGAAATAAGGTGGTGCAGTGGAGTGAGGTAGTCGTTGAGGCAGCGTGTGTAGATGTGAATAAGTGCGTCATAAAGACGACGACGTCGACACAACGTGACGGTCTGGTGGAGGTCCAGAGACGTGACGGTCAGTTGTATGATGACGGCCTCTAGTGGCTGCCACATCTGCTGCTGCTCGTAGTGATGCAGTAACTCCTGACTCAGGCTGGGGGGGAGTGATGTCAGCTCCCCTGAGATGATGTGGGGGACAAGGGCCTCCAGCAGCACACCTGTCGGGTCATGAGAGGGCGGTTAGTGGTGGGTTATGAGGCCTCCAGCAGCACACCTGTCGGGTGATGAGAGGGCGGTTAGTGGTGGGTTATGAGGCCTCCAGCAGCACACCTGTCGGGTCATGAGAGGGCGGTTAGTGGTGGGTTATGAGGCCTCCAGCAGCACACCTGTCGGGTCATGAGAGGGNACCGCCATGTGGCGCACTATGCCACTCACCTCACCGCCATGTGGCGCACTATGCCACTCACCTCACCGCCATGTGGCGCACTATGCCACTCACCTCACCGCCATGTGGCGCACTATGCCACTCACCTCACCGCCATGTGGCGCACTATGCCACTCACCTCACCGCCATGTGGCGCACTATGCCACTCACCTCACCGCCATGTGGCGCACTATGCCACTCACCTCACCGCCATGTGGCGCACTATGCCACTCACCTCACCGCCATGTGGCGCACTATGCCACTCACCTCACCGCCATGTGGCGCACTATGCCACTCACCTCACCGCCATGTGGCGCACTATGCCACTCACCTCACCGCCATGTGGCGCACTATGCCACTCACCTCACCGCCATGTGGCGCACTATGCCACTCACCTCACCGCCATGTGGCGCACTATGCCACTCACCTCACCGCCATGTGGCGCACTATGCCACTCACCTCACCGCCATGTGGCGCACTATGCCACTCACCTCACCGCCATGTGGCGCACTATGCCACTCACCTCACCGCCATGTGGCGCACTATGCCACTCACCTCACCGCCATGTGGCGCACTATGCCACTCACCTCACCGCCATGTGGCGCACTATGCCACTCACCTCACCGCCATGTGGCGCACTATGCCACTCACCTCACCGCCATGTGGCGCACTATGCCACTCACCTCACCGCCATGTGGCGCACTATGCCACTCACCTCACCGCCATGTGGCGCACTATGCCACTCACCTCACCGCCATGTGGCGCACTATGCCACTCACCTCACCGCCATGTGGCGCACTATGCCACTCACCTCACCGCCATGTGGCGCACTATGCCACTCACCTCACCGCCATGTGGCGCACTATGCCACTCACCTCACCGCCATGTGGCGCACTATGCCACTCACCTCACCGCCATGTGGCGCACTATGCCACTCACCTCACCGCCATGTGGCGCACTATGCCACTCACCTCACCGCCATGTGGCGCACTATGCCACTCACCTCACCGCCATGTGGCGCACTATGCCACTCACCTCACCGCCATGTGGCGCACTATGCCACTCACCTCACCGCCATGTGGCGCACTATGCCACTCACCTCACCGCCATGTGGCGCACTATGCCACTCACCTCACCGCCATGTGGCGCACTATGCCACTCACCTCACCGCCATGTGGCGCACTATGCCACTCACCTCACCGCCATGTGGCGCACTATGCCACTCACCTCACCGCCATGTGGCGCACTATGCCACTCACCTCACCGCCATGTGGCGCACTATGCCACTCACCTCACCGCCATGTGGCGCACTATGCCACTCACCTCACCGCCACGTGGCGCACTATGCCACTCACCTCACCGCCATGTGGCGCACTATGCCACTTATCCAACATGGCCTCGACCAGGTGGGATATTTTAGCACGTAAGGCGGCCCGCCGTTTGGAGCGGCGGTGTGGCAGCCCGACCACCGCCACGGCGGTGCCACTGAGCATATGGCGGGCCAGCTGCAGGCACGCCGCCATCTGCCCACCACCTGCCAGCTGGTCCAGCCGCTCCTGCCAGCTGCGCACCGTCACCACCTGCACCACAAGCCAGGCTTCACTTACAGCACACATTTATACATAATAATAATTATCTTCATACAAAATAATTTACTCTAATAGTGAACAAAATAATAATGTTCATACAATATACAAACTAATTTACTCTAATATTGAACAAAATAACAATATTCATACAATATGTAAACTAATTTACTCTAATAGTGAACAAAATAATGATGTTTGTACAATATACAAACTAATTTACTCTAATAGTGAACAAAATAATGATGTTCGTACAATATACAAACTAATTTACTCTAATAGTGAACAAAATAATGATGTTTCTACAATATACAAACTAATTAATTAAATACAGCATCAAGCCATCATCAAGATATAGTTTATTAAAAGCAGCAGGTGCTCACCTGTAGGGTGCGGGTGCCCAGGAAGATGACTTGGTTGCCGAAGCTCACCATGGAGTGGTAGCAGGCACGCTCACCAGCTACCGCCTGCACAACACTTCACTCCTATTATGATACTCTTAACTTAGATACATGAAGAATTATTTAGAAGAAGCATTAAAAATGTTAGTGAAACATTGTTTCTTTTGAGTACTAAACCTTTGTGCAACTTCAGGATTGAGGATTAAATAATAGCAGAGCCCAAAATACGTAGAAGCAGTATGAAAAAACAGTTCACTTCATACTAAGAAATGAATCAGAGATAAGGTACTAGTATTGAAGTCTAAAGTCTGATCCACTGTTAACGCATAACTAGATGTGCACACTCTGGAAATTAATGGGCGGGTGATTAAATATGATGATCCTGGCATAAGGACATTTCAAATAACTTGAACCAATCAGGTTTGAATAATAGAATATCTGACTAGTAATTTCACGTGAACAGAACAGAATTTGAGCAGCAAATATAACTCCTGACGTTAATAAGAGCTGCATCACACTGCCAACTCCTGACCATGGCTTTGCTGACGTTGCCCCCCGTAGCGCTGGCCTTGAAATGCTGCGATGCGTACACCAGTTCCAGGGCCGTCATGTCGATGGTCTCGATGGTTTGTTGCGAGCGAACGTCCAGCACATGACATTGCTCGCTGCTGTCCAGCAGGGCCATTGTTGATCCATTCAGCCAGGCTATGTTGTGTAATAAATATTCAGTGGTGATTTGGCGCAGTGGCACAAACTGCAGTGAGTCACCAGCACCATGTGTTACCTGCACACACAAACTGCAGTGAGTCACCAGCACCATGCATTACCTGCACACACAAACTGCAGAGAGTCACCAGCACCATGCGTTACCTGCACACACAAACTGCAGTGAGTCACCAGCACCTGCACACACAAACTGCAGGTACTGAGTAAGAGCACAACAACACCTACATGGGACCCAGTGCTCTACAACACATAGAAGTATAATAAGATAGAGGCACTTGAGGGCTTGCACACCTGATAGAAACAAAGGAGGTTTTGTCGCCCAAAGGCCAGCACGGGGTCGACTACTCTGGAGTGGTCTGGCATCTGGATGACCACAAACTGCCACGCCAGCAATGGCAGAGAAGACGGTGAGCCACGCAGGGCTGAAGAGAAGAGCACCTTCGGGAACGGTCGCAGCGACACCACAATCACCTGCAGGCAAACAGGTGACACTAATACCCCAGGGGATTGCAACAACACCACCATCAACTTCAAACATGTAGCCGGCTTACTATTGCAAATTTAGGTACCAGGTATTAACTTAGTTTTCGTTATTCGTTATGTTATTTTAGATAATTTATAACTTTCTGATTGTTTTTGTTACATTGGAAAGTTATTTACAACTTTTGAAATTAAACTACAGTTGTTATGGCAGAAATTATTTTTTATCCTTTCATTTACTCTGTGTGATTTGCCTGCCCATATCAAAACTTCCTAAATTCCTATTTATCCTAACCTTATTAAGGTCAGGTATTAGAAAAGCCTTTAAATTCAATTCACTGCAGTTGCTTACAGCAGCTTGTTATTTCTAATTTGTTTATAATATTACTCTTTGATTTCTCATTCCCAAATTTATTTACCATTCCCTATTTCTTCAGAGCAACTAAATTATTCTCTAATTCCAATCGCTTTAACTTCTCACATTTAATTACTTATCAGTTACTGGTACCGTAAACTGGGTAACTTTGACTCCCGGGGTAACTTTGACCACTTTTGGTTTTTTTAACAAAAACCCCCAAAACTCAAAAACTATTTGACATAGAAAAATTTTGTCAATGGGCATTAAAGGCCTAATACTGAGGCTAAGCTGGGGTAACAAAGACCATCACTTTTTTTAAATTACATCAAAACTATGAGAGGCAGGAGCCAGCAATTTATGGTGAGTAAAGCTAGAGTATAGACCTGTATTTTGCATGTTTCAATTTAAGTTTAACTTATCTAGTAAAAAAAAGGCATCATTTTGAAAAAAAATTGGTCAAAGTTACCGCAGTTTACGGTATCACCTAAGTTTGTACCATCTTGACCACTTCACATGCTGTCAAATGCTTCCTTTTATTATTAATAATTGAGAGCACAAGTCTTTAATTCAGATTTATTAGTAGAGTGGCTGTAGCCAAGCAAAAGGGAAACAATGTTTTGATTCACATCACCTGCAGCTTGAGACTTGCTGCAATCGAGTCATAAGCTTGAGACTTGCTATACAGCTTGAGACTTGCTATACAGCAACACTTCAGTCATAAAATGTGTGCATTTAAACAACAGCAATTGACTGCCATTTCACCAAAATAATTTGTAGCTACGCAGCTTATTGTTCCAACATGCAAATAAATTGATGAAAGTTAATAGTAAACAAAAATATATGATTCAATTCAATGATAACATTGACTTTAGGAACATTTGTGATGAATGTTACCTTGGTGATGGTGGCCATAGCCACAATGACATCATGGAGCAAGGGCGCCACATTGAAGCGACTCATGAGGAGGGGTTCAACGGTGCAGACCTCACCACGACTCCCAGTGAAGATGCAGCGACTCATGTTGCTGTTGAGGCCCATCGTGCGCTTCACTGCCACTTCAAAAACCGACCCTCCACTATCACTCAGCATTGCCAGATTAGGCATGTCTGTCCACTGTAATAAAATAATACTTTAAAATTTTTATTTAAATATAATCTATCAATGATATTATTCAACCTTGTTGGCAATTATCCACATTTACAAAACTAATCAGTCTATAGAAAAATTTGTTGAAAATTACTGTGGGACACAAAAAATATTCTCCATAAAATAAAGTACTTTCATTTAAAACAGGTAAATTTTGAAGAAGAAATATCATGATGACAATCATCATTTACACTGTTGTGATGCGCTCAAAGGTTATATTATGGTATACAGGTATATCAAATGCAAAAAAACAATTACCTACATTACATTATTCATTCATCATTACTCTTCTATAAACAGTGACAAAACCAGAAATATGAGCTCTCATTTGTCTTGTGCAGGTGCACCTTGAGGTGCAGAACTGCTGTGTGAGCAGAGTGAGCATCAGGGATGGCTTGGACCAGATTGCCAGTGCTGAGATCAAAAAGACAGAGATGGCCTTTAGCATAACCAGCCAGGAGACGTATTCCATCTTCACTGAGAGCCAAAGCAGAGACAGAACCATAGGACTCTTCACCAACATGACTCTGGAGACACCACTTTAAGGCCTGGCTGGGCTCAAACACCATGACCAGTCCATGGCTTGTTCCTATACAGATAACACTGCCCACGGCCATGCTTGTGGGTAAGCCAGAGTTGCTCCGTTCCTGAGCTGACACCAACTGGGAGGCAATGCCTGTGAGAGCAACATGACGGACAACTGATGCTCCAGTTTTGGGTTTACGATGTTGAGACGATGATCCTACACTGCCTGTGCAGGACAGCACTTCACCAGACTCATGACTGCTGTTGCGGGAGTGCCCTGACACAGTTTCAGGCTCAGAAAAGGAGGCTTTTGGCTCAGACTCAACAGTGGAGAGCCGTTCTTCTGAGTCTGAAGCTGAGTCAATCTCTCCATTGTAGTCAGGCTCACTCAAAATGCTTTCTAGAGTGGGGAGCTCAGCAAGTGTGGGCAATTCAAACTCAGTAGCATCCAACTGCACAAAAAAATATAACAATAAACAGTATGAAAAAAATGGCCTGAAACACTTTGGATACATAACATATATTATAGCCCATACATAAATATATCAGCACAGTACCATTTTCCACTTCATTCTTTCTTTACAATTCAGTATTGAAAACATCTTCCAAGTAACAAGAACTTTTGGGGTCATAGGTTCAGCAACTTTTCAGGCTAAAAAGAACCTGAAGAAGCAATAAAAATATTATGGTACACAAAAAATTAAATTTTTGAGATGCAAGTCCATTTTCAAAGTTATTCAAGTTGAATTTTTTTTCAAGGCCAAAAACATATTTGCTTTGACATACCGTCAAACGGGGTAAAAAGGGACCGTTTTGAGCGTTTTTTGTTAATAACTTCTTACCATGAATCATTTCATAAACAAGTTTGTCTTTATTTTATAGCTCTTTGCAAGGGCTATCAAATGGCATCTTCAAAAAATCTCCATATGCTATTTGTAAGGTGCTAGATGCAATATAAAAGGCTCCTGAATTAATCTTGAAATGGGGTAAAAAGGGACACTTGAAATAAAACTCAATTTCAAACATTTGAAGCGTGCAGAGTGTACTCATCTATAACTAACGGTACTCTGAAGTCCTCCTCTTTCATTGTAGATGATGTAGATGTAAAATAAATGACATTTTCTGTGATTTTTACTCGTTTTTCCTTTATTGATATGATATTACCATATTCATCAATTACTGTATTATTAATGTGATATTACTGTATCCATAGACATGCCATTGAGCATTAACAAGAACCTTGTCCACTGCAAGCTTCATATCAGCAGCCATGTAGCATTTCTTCTGTATCTGTAAGCTTACAGGATGGCTTGTAATTTCACACAATTTTAATCAAGTCTAGTGATTTCACTATAACAAAAAAGATCGTGAAAAACATACCTGAAACAGAAAATGATGTTTTAGTGACAACCATCATACTACGTTTGGAAGAAATAAATCATAGTTTAGGTACATTACTTTCCATTCTATGATGCCCGGTGCACAATTCTATATATAGCATTCTATGTACAATTTTGTGACAACTGATGATGCACTAATTTTTTGATAAGTGAATTTTTTTCACTGAGCAAGGTAAATGTAATCAAAATTCTTTGTTGTTAATCTTTTTTTTTTTTTGTTAACTGGAGCCTTTGCTAACTGAGGTTCTACTGTAAATACATTTTTAAGGGTGTCCCTAATTGTCCTTTTTTGCCCCGTCACGCGGAAATGGCTGCCATTTTTTTTTTGGGACAAGATAGGCAAATTCTGTCAATTACATTTTCAAGCCGACACATGGGTGCAACTTTTATGTAAGTAAAATTTTTCAATACGGCAAATATTTTTTTTTGCTCCAGACCTCAGCAGAGGTTCTTTTCCAAAATCGCACTTTTCACACTTTTTTTCAGCGATTTTTTAGAGATAGTAAATGTTTGATTTCTTGACTAGCTTTATACATAATAGATAGGTAGTAAAAATGTTGAAGTTTACGCCACTATTTTTAGTTTTGCAATATTTTGATTAGTTTAGCTGCTACAACATTGCTACAAAATGTGGGATGCGCGTCCCTATTTACCCTGCCCATCCCTTTTTACTCCGTTTGACAGTAGCATTATCTAAATTTACTTTCTTCATCCTTTAATTAGAAATGAGAAAATTTTCCTTTGATATTTTCCATTGATAGATATATATAGAGACTGTTTTTTTAAATGATTTTTTTACTAGTTTTGGCACAAAGCAGTTTATTGCTGAATTCAAACATAATATGATCTTTACCTAAAGAGATTCACAATTAAATTTCAGGGATGGCTTATACCAGATGGCCAGTGCTGGGATCAAAAAGACTAACAACTTTTTTTGGTTGCCTACCTCAATGAAGTGCTTGTGCTTCTTGATGCAAAAAATTTAGGAAAATTAGGTAAAAGCCACCATCCTGCAACCATGGACTCATGGAGACAATGAATACAAGGCAAAATTTTATTTTTACAATCAATTTCAAGTAGCTAGGTATGTACTTTTATGGCCTTAATGACTTAACTTAATTTCTTTTATAAAATACCACTATGCAGAGGGTGGATGCAGCGTCGCCAATATATGGACTTTTAAGCCCAAAGCGTCGCCGGCCATTTTAAAGATGCGTCGCCGGGTAATTTTTAATGAAAAGCCATTGAAGCTGAGTAATGATGAACTATTTACAAGCCACAAACGTATTTGAAAGGTTGCAGGCATGTGTTACCCCACATAACTAATTTTACCCTAAAAACAGTCCGATTGTACAGCAAGTGTCAACTGAACATGTAATAAAGCAGTCTGACCACTCTAATGTGACCGAAACTATGCAATCGAAAAAACGTTGTTTACATTTTTTGCGGGAACTCATCGCAACTGATTTCCGGACAAGCTTCGCTGCATCCAGACAGGAATAATGGGCAGATTTTTTAGAATACCGCGGGTGAAAAGAGGCTCTTCAAGGGTGAAGTTGGAAAATCGGGGGTGCAATTTTCGTCCTCCCGGGTGCTTCTCGAAAATCGCGGGTGAGAATTTACTGTTCTCGGGCAATTTTACGAAATAGCGTGTGAACAGCTGCTACCTACCGTCTCTCAACTTCTCGCGCCGAGCGGCCGAACGAGAGGTGCGCTGCCATAGACCAGTAAATTACCTCAAATCAGCCCTGGAGTCAACATCAACCTTCTAAATGCTATTGATAAAGCCATCCTGGCAGTGGCACCAAAGCAGCTGTACTCAATTGACCCATCGTACCACATGAACTTAAAACCAACAATGCTTCAGCTCACAGCCTCACAAGCTATTCCACATCGGTTGATACGTCGTTCTCCAATAACTTTCAAGTTTCAACCCATACCTTCGCCTTGAAGGAATGGATCGTCAGCAAGCATATGTATATGATAGTCGTATGTCGGATGGTTCTACAGGCGATTAAGTTGAAAACACTGGTTGTCGAGTCGTTTCTATAATACTATGGAGTTCTTAAGAAATTAATGTAGTAGTTAAATAGATAATAAATACGATACAAAAGTCACTTGTTTTAGTCGTATAACATAAATAATCTTCAGAATACCCACTTTCCCACTTTCAGAATACCCACAGACCCACTTTCGTTCCTCGACTCACTTTCGTTCCTCAACCCACTTTCGTTCCTCGACCCACTTTCATTCCTAGACCCACTTTCGTTCCTTGACTCACTTTTGTTCCTTGACTCACTTTTGTTTCTTGACTCGCTTTTGTTCCACCACCCACTTTCGTTCCACGATCCACTTTCGTTCCTCGACTCACTTTCGTTCCTTGACTCACTTTCGTTCCTCGACTCACTTATGTTCCTTGACTCACTTATGTTCCTTGACTCACTTATNCTAGATTGAATACCTAGCGGGAATTATCCCGCTAGGTATTCAATTCAGTAGCACGTTAGCCCACGTGATGTAGGTCTGCTCGTCTGAACTCTGAATTGCGTGTTTAGTGTGTATGATGGAAAACTCTGCCTAATGATTACATAATGAAGTTTAGTTCATTGCAGTGAACTTAAGAGACAAATTTTCAACTAACTAATACTTTATATAAGTCTAATTTTAATTGTTGAGTGAAAGGTGCAAGCATAAAACTTCAAAGTGGTTAGGTACTTTATAGAAACTGAGCAAGGCAGTGTACGTATTTTAAGCCTTTAAGAAGTTCAGTTTTTGCCTCAAATAACGATGTTGGGTAGAAAAAGTTGTCTTGGTGGATCGAAATAATATATGAACCTTCGAAATTAGAATTCCATCCTGATCCACTCTCTGCATAGTGGATAAAATACAATGAATTGCAAGGTTTTGATAATGAATTCTGAAAATTACAAACACATTTTTGAAATAACTTAAACCATAAAATAGTAATATTGGTTGAAAAGTCTTTCTTAATTTCATATCCCAGCCAGTTTTTTGTGCATTTTCATATTAAAAATTATGAGATTGAAAGATATCCAAAAGTCAAAACATACAGATTTACAGACTGATACAGTTTATTACCTACATTTACAGTCAGTGAGGAGAGACCCAGAGAGCCCAGAGCCTACCTAACTGCCTAAGACTAACTTACTAAGTCTAAGTGCAGTATTTCCAAGACTCCAGTAATGATTTGAATTTCATGTGTCCATTAAGATTGAAGGTAGCTAGTTAAGGTTGCATATAATATTTTGAATTTAAAACTATATCAAGGTAACAGAATAAACAGATAATGGAGTCATGGAGATAAAAAAATAGGGGCCTACCTAGGTATTTTAGAAATGAAAACCTAGAGGCTAGAATGCTGTTCATGCATTGACACTCTATTGAAATTATGTACATCACCAAAGTCACACCTGTACTACAGAGCTTGTCGTTATCATCATTATAGTTTAGTTACGTAGTTTATACTCTGTACTCGTATAAATTAGAGACACTTTAACAGTTACCTCTTGCAATTGTCTTTCCATCAGTTCCACAAGGTCCGCAGTGCCCAAGCCTTCATGAAATGAATTAGAAACATCCACGGGAGACGCCATTGAAAATTGAATTTTTCAATTAAATTTATAAAAATAAAGGGCGAATTCGATATTGCAAGTTTGCAACTAATAGGGTACATTAGCAGACTACATCACGCCGATCACGATAATGCTGTAAGTGCCGCTTACAACTGACATCGGTGCCTCGGAGTCGGAACTGCCTCCCAAGTCCTAACGTTAACGAACGCACCTTCCGCATTCCGCATTACTTCTTTCTTTGTTTTTCTTGGTGTTACGAAAGCCATAGAATTACCTTGGCAGTTACTCATTAGGGATGTAAACAAAAATATTTCATTTTTTATTGCTGGAAGATAAATTTATATGACCAGTATTTTATATAAAAGCATTTACTTGATGGCATAAAAAAATTATCTGGCATGTGGATCCTCCGACAGACAAAACATGGCTTTAAGGTAAAATCTTTAAAATAGCCGCTACTATAGTATATACATTAGTTTAGACATTATAATGTAAAATACTACACTATTCTGTATAACTATGTGGTATAATTTGAAATCCATGAAATAGGCATGTTTGTAGAAGTTGTTACCATAAATATTACATTAATACAAAAATTCTTTTTACATTGTACCTCATTAAATTATAAAATTTGATGAAATATGCCGAAAAATTTAAAATATTCTTTATTTGTTAATACTGACTAGTAGAGCATTGGTTTTTTAGTCCTAGCGGCAATTGGCAAAGGCAAAGGCAAATCACTAGCATCAGTCTTCTTCGAACACTTGCGGAGTGAGGTGTGTGCTTTGAGTGCATCGATCTAAAAATAACGTCAAGATGGGAGGTTGCTGTTACTCATGTTTGAAATTCTTAGTAATTATCTTCAATTTGATCTACATGGTGAGTATTTTACATAAATTTCGTTAGGGAATGGTTTGTTTGGCCACTTAGGTGAGTCTTTGTTGTGAATTATTTCTCTGCTCGGGACTAGGGCGAGGCATTGTTGGTGTTATGTTGCTTCTTCGCTCGGCTATGGCGCGCGTCTCCGCTCTCTTTCGACTCACGATCGGCATGGCACGTTTAATTATGTACATCTTTAGGCGGTTCTTTATCCATTCATCCTCAGTCTTGATACTGATTGCTTGTTGCTTCGCTTATATTATATTATACTTTGCTTGCAATCCCAGACATTTTTGACCAGAGACTGAGAGAGCAATACAAGCATAATAAATTAATAATGTATACCTAATGAATTTTCTGCTGTTTAGATTTTTTCCTACGCCGTTTGTGTGTAAATAAAGAACCTGTGTTATACGGGCACAATAGTTGCTTGGGACCTGGGTGTAGTTTGTCTCAAAGTCCGCGAGTCGTTTTTGTGTATGTTAGAACTTAGATAGGTAATCGGGTCTCATTTCGTTTTTATGCATAAAATACGATGAGGCGACCAAAATTCGATCTATCAGGTTCTATTTGATCAGTATGATAAAATAAAACCTTCCATGTAATCTTCTTGTATTCTGATCAACAGAAATTTATGTTCACGATAATTGGCTATTAATCTGTTTGAGATGAAATTCAAGACATCGATTTCTTTTGTTGAATCCGTGATCGTTATTTTGTCAGCGGTAAATAAGCCTTCCTCGTGTATAAGCTTTCAACGGGCAAAACTTGTAGCTAATACGAGCCCCGTGTTCAAGCGCCATAATTGTCGAACGGAAGACCCGAGAACAAAGTTTCCCGACGTGACGAGGAGACGTTCACGTCATCTATACGACGGGTATTGACGTCATCTGTAGACTGGTGACGTCACTTTCCTTATTTCAATGTGATTTATGAACTATTTTTTAGGATTGCTGACGATCATTGAAGTTTTCTGTGCCCTTAAATGTAGTCACGTATAAGGCCATAGAAATACTTATCGGCGGATAAGAACTGAACAAATACAATAGCTTTGCACGAGCACGATGTAATATAACCTATCTATAATTATAACTCATTTAGGTAACTGTAAGCAAAGTATGGTGCAGGAATCAATAGACGCTACTTATCTCTGCTTCTTGATCGGATTTAAATTTTGTGAAGAGTGACATGAATCCTTGATGCCCTTGAATATTAAGTTTTGTTCCGTTCTGACAATGTGAATGTGTCATGGGCTCCGGGTTCTGTACCGAGTCCTAACGCAGTTGGCCGGCCTAAGTATTGCCTAAATCGAACTTGAAAATATATCAACGTTGCTAAAATAATAAGCTCAGAATTATAATACATATATAATAATATGTTCACATCAGGTTGAAGTTAAATTAACGATGCAATAAGTGAGCCGTGCCTCGCGTACTATTAATGTGTCTTTTAAGTGTTGTGAAGTGCGTGTAATGAATACCATGTGCTGTGAACTATCAGGACGGTGAAAGGACGCTATTTTATCTTCATCGGAAGGAAAAAACACCAATCGTCCGGTTTGAAGGTGGAACAACTTTCTCTTATAGTGTGAATTAATTACGCACATTTGAGGTTTAATGATCGCTCATAAAATTGAACTGAATAAAACTATCGCTAAAATATATGACTAGATTAGTCAAAAATTCTTCATCATTGGACTGAGATGTTCTTCAAATTACTATACCCTAAGCATATCTTCCTGTGCTGCTATACTGCAGTTACTGCTCTTACTGCTGCTGATCACGAGCTGTTCTTAAGAAAGAGCAGTGTGGTGTAGTGCTCTTCAGCACAGCAGAAAGATCAGTGTGGTGTAGAGCTCTTCAGCACACCAGAAAACACCACTTGCAACATCACGTCCAAATTTTGGCCAAACTGTAGAGAACCGTTGCAGCCGTTACTTACTTAGTACGTAGAGGACGTTACTTATATATCTTTGCGTAACAAGTTCGCCGTGTCGCGCCCTGCAGGAAACTGACTGCTGGGGGACGGAGTTAGTGACGTGCGGGAATTCACCACTTCCTAGCCGACAGATTACAAGCTGTCCTTTGCTACACCGTTACTTCAGTCATATATTAATATGAAGATATGGCATAAGGAAAGAGAAAACTGACGAACTGGAAGCAACGTCTGCTAGGACACTAAAAACAGGAAGAAAATAATCGATGAAGACTAATAAAGAAATGCGAAACCAGAAGCAACACCGACTACGATAATCTGGCAGCAGAGAATACGAAGAACCGAGGACGTCGGCCATGAGCGGAGCTCTGGCAGGCGCGGCAGGTCGGCTTTAAGGATACGAGTCTGCTAGCCGCCTGTAGCATCGTCTGCCGCCTGTAGCATCGTCTGCCGCCTGTAGCATCGTCTGCCGCCTGTAGCATCGTCTGCCGCCTGTAGCATCGTCTGCCGCCTGTAGCATCGCCTGCCGCCTGCAGCATCGCCTGCAGCACCGCCTGTAGCACCGCCTGCAGCATCGCCTGCAGCGTCGCCTGCCGCCTGCAGCATCGCCTGCCGCCTGCAGCACCGCCAGTAGCGCCGCCTGCAGCATCGCCTGCCGCCTGCAGCGTCGCCTGCCGCCTGCAGCACCGCCAGTAGCGCCGCCTGCAGCATCGCCTGCCGCCTGCAGCACCGCCTGCCGCCTGCAGCATCGCCTGCCGCCTGCAGCATCGCCTGCCGCCTGCAGCACCGCCTCTAGCACCGCCTGCAGCATCGCCTGCCGCCTGCAGCACCGCCTGTAGCATCGCCTGCCGCATGCAGCATCGCCTACCGCCTGCAGCACCGCTTGTAGCACCGCCTGCCGCCTGCAGCACCGCCTGTAGCACCGCCTGCCGCCTGCAGCATCGCCTGCCGCCTGCAGCACCGCTTGTAGCACCGCCTGCCGCCTGCAGCACCGCTTGTAGCACCGCCTGCCGCCTGCAGCACCGCTTGTAGCACCGCCTGCCGCCTGCAGCATCGCCTGCCGCCTGCAGCACCGCCTGCAGCACCGCCTGCCGCCTGCAGCACCGCCAGTAGCATCGCCTGCCGCCTGCAGCAGCGTCTGCCGCCTGCAGCATCGCCTGCCGCCTGCCGCCTGCAGCATCGCCTGCCGCCTGCAACATCGCCTGCCGCCTGCTTGCGCCACTAATTTTGCCATGTGTGCTGACATGGCAAGTTTGAAGAGATCATGCAAGGTGGCTTCAGAGCGGCACTTGCATATCCAGTTGCATCATGTCCAGCACAATTATAAAGCTTGGTTAAAAGTACAAGCCCTATATCTTGGTCAACAAGGAAATTATTTCTATCTGAATATTGGTAAAAATTCGTGGCATTGAATCTTGACCAATTTTGAGGTACACTTTGAGCCGACTTCTTTGCTGACCTTAGAATTAGTATTATTATCACTAATTATTTTTTGAATAATCACAAAAAATTGTGCAGGGCTTCATTTTATTAGCTATTCGTATTCTACGAGTCGTCAAAAATGTCATTTTGTTAGAAGTTGCCAGCATGTAGCCTACCTACGCTTAAGACAGGGGGTCTAAACTGGCAGATATTGCAGCTAAGAGTCGTCTGAAATGGCGGGAAACTTGATTCATTACTTGCCTGAAGCTGCAAATAGAATTTGGAGAAAATTGGCGCCATGGTGTGGGAAGTTTGTTCATTTTAGACCACTTGATGTGGTCCAGTATCACGTTTGGCAGGCGAGTCAACGTCTCGGACAAAAACGCGGCCTCTCTCACGGCCGGTCTCGCGGCCGTGATTCCAAATTCAGTGAGCGTGGAATATCTCGCAAAATACTGAATGTAGCTCGATGAAACTTGGTACAAATAATCATTAGAGCCTAACGGTGATGTTTAGCTCGTGACAATTTTTCGAATTTCGCCTTCATTCCTGAGTTATATGAATATACGTGGTGAAAATTGCAGTGAGCGTGACATTTCTTCTAAAGTACTGTACAGATTTGAATTAAATTTTGAATAGATGTGTATAAGAGACAGACAGTACACCGTCCATGTACAACTGTACTCACGTATTGCCGGGTAGAATGGAGTGAGGGGTATTACAGTACACCGTCCATGTACAACTGTACTCACGTATTGCCGGGTAGAATGGAGTGAGGGGTATTACAGTACCCCGTCCATGTACAACCGTACTCACGTATTGCCNAGTATCACGTATAAGACACTCATAAGACAGTACCATGTATGCAGTATCACGTACCTATAACACAGTACCATGTATGCAGTATCACGTATAACACAGTACCATGTATGCAGTATCACGTATGCAGTATCACGTATACAGCATCATGTATGCAGTATCACGTATAACACAGTACCATGTATGCAGTATCACGTATTCAGTATCACGTATACAGCATCATGTATGCAGTATCACGTATAACACAGCACTAACACGGACTCTCAAGACCAGTAGGACCGTGACAGTAGTTCTCTGTAAGTCTTCAGTCATGCCTGCTTTACTTTATAATATTAAGAGTGATAAGACATGCATTTTATATGTGGGCTTGTTGAACTGAACGGAAACAATGTCTTCCATGAGCTTTTAATCATGATATGAGATGTTATGATATGAGGTATGATTCCTTGAGCTTTTGATCATGATATGAGATGTTATGATATGAGGTATGATTCCTTGAGCTTTTAATCATGATATGAGATGTTATGTTATGAGGTATGATTCCTTGAGCTTTTAATCATGATATGAGATGTTATGATATGAGGTATGATTGCATGAGCTTTTGATCATGATATGAGATGTTATGATATTAAACAGTGAGTCTGGTTGGTTGTGCGCACTGGAGTGTGCAGCGCGCTTTTTATTTGATGCAAGCACAGCATTCAGGCTAATCATGTGTAGCGGATGTACGTACATTGCTGCATAAACATTATTATCTCTTGTAATGAGGTTACATTGCGTGTTGCTTCGTTAACGCAGTGTCAAGACGCTATATCTATCTCAGCGTCGCCTTGAACACATCATGAAAGTTTCGCATATGTATTGTATTGTTGTTCGTTGTGCCTGTTATTTCTTCCCTTACTATAATCACGGTAGTGGCAAATCTTGCAGTTTTTGCTAAACGCTATTTATGATTTTGCTCATCTATGTTAATGTTCCAGTTCTGCAGTCTGTGCTGCATCTCTATACATTCATTGCTGTACCATTGTAGTTACTACTGCAGCTTTACGATTGCTGCTGCTGCAAAAGTTACCTTCGCTTTTTAGTTAATATCGTCACTATATTACATTCTTTAGTCCCTGTTATGAGGTAGAAATTATTACTGCTGTTTGTATCTCTGTAAAGTATGCAGGGCCAACAGAAGAGAGCGTAACTGCTGCCACAACTTATCTTTTTGAAAGCTAACGTCACAAACGTTTACGTTGCCTGTCGCCGCTCCGAGTTGAATGGTTAATATTACCGGGCTTGTTTGTCGCCCTTCTAATACCAGTCGCCAAGGTTACGTGTGTCGAGGGCTGCAAATGGTCCACGCAGTGTATCCTGGATACCAGTTGCCAAGGTTACGTGTGTCGAGGGCTGCAAATGGTCCACGCAGTGTATCCTGGATACCAGTTGCCAAGGTTACGTGTACTGAGGGCTGCAAANTGTTGTTGTTCTGTCTCTTATACACATCTAGATGTGTATAAGAGACAGGGTCCACCCAGTGTATCCTGGATACCAGGCGCCGAGGTTACGTGTACTGAGGGCTGCAAATGGTCCACGCAGTGTATCCTGGATACCAGTCGATATCATGAAGCGACCTCGACAGAAGTAAGACCACAACAGTCTCTTTCTATGCGTAATGTGACGTTAATGAATGTCATAATTCGTGATTTTATTGATATGTATTCCCAAACAAGTACGTATTACGTATGCAGTGTAATTATGTCGTGTGAATTTGAAGCGAAACAATTGTGAATACAATGAAATGTTCTGCGATGTTGAGTTTATTGCAAAATAATTGGCTGGTGTACGCTGACTGGGTTGATGTGGGTTGGTATGGTTTGACTGCATAAACGAAGAATTATTTTCATATACCTGGTCCGCGTTGCAAACCTTATCGTTTCAGGACCACTTACCTCCAGTGTATTTGACGTGCGCGCCATGAGCTCAATTTTGCGTCATGCATACACTTCGATTTATAGAGATTAGGAAGAGTGAGAAGTAGAAGTACAGTATTGAGTGATGGTCCTATACACTATGCACTATACTCCTATACACTAAAGCGGCCGCATGTTTACTGCGCAAGACTTTCATTTGGGCAGCGCGCGGTTCGATGCGCTCTCTCTTTCTTTTCTCTCATCACGAACTTTCTCCATGCGACTGACGCGCGTGGTGGTGACGTTACATGCACTGGTGATGGTGGTCTTATATCTGACTGTGATCTCCCACTGATCTCTTTGGCGTCTGTATTTTTTGTATAGGCTAATGATAACGTTATGATAACGTCCAAAGACTGAGCCAGATTTTCATAAGCTGATGATAACGTTATATCGTTCAAAGACAGCCAGATTTGCATAGGCTAGTGATAACGTTATAATGTTTGATATTCCCTTGGATTAAATCAATTTGTGGCGGTTATGCTTCCATATATTTGTAGTTGTGTACACATTTCCTATCCTTCTATGTCATCGGTCCCAAACTTTACTTATCATCGGCCGCTTAATGGTTGTTATATTTGGTCGCCAAAGAATTCACGCGTGTTCTCTTCTCCATGCCAATTCAAAAGCTTATTTAAGAAATTAATGTGCAATGAGATCTCTCACAAAAACAGAAGAAATTCTTTTAGTGGTAAATTGAGTTAAATAATAAGGTTAATTCGTCCTCACAAGTCGTGGAGTTTCCATGTAGTTATCGCGTCGTACACTAACCGCTGTTACAATATACGGAGGCCATGAAGGTCTGGTCTAGCCCTATAGTGGCAGCATTGTCCTGTAACGATCATAGACCAGGCAAACCTAGGCCGCTGTTTGTAGTTAGCTTGGTAGTACTGGTACAATACTGACATGGGGTAGGTGGTGCGATGCCCACTCTTTACTATCAGGAATCTACGGGTATTAGGCCAGGAGTAGCCGTGTTCTTTCCAATTTCTGTGTGTCTCCCGTTAAAGACTCATGTGTCGCTACTCAGCGGCCCTAAATGAAAGCCGTCTAATGGTGGTGAGAAACACGATTTTCATGGTTTGATTACGAAAAAATAACCATCAAGCGCCGTACGATCGCGCTAGAAAGTTGTACTACTGTTTTGTTCGAAAAATCTACAGTTTCTATTGAAGGCCGGCGACATAAGTGCTAAGGCGACGTAAGTTGCATTAACGTTACTGGCACTACAAAAATATCGGTATTTAATGGTAAAAGAACGCGATCTTCTAATTATTTACAGTAAAATATTTTTTTTATCACAAGGTTTGATATGCTTTAGTTTTAGTAAATCGCGTAATTTGCCTTTAATAAGAAACTGTCGACGTTATAAATATATATTTATACGGTAGTCTAACTTATTATGTGACTTTTTTCATATGATGGTCATGCAGGCCTCTTGTAGAAGCTACTCATCATACTCTTCTGAATATGAAGTAATGATCAAGTGTAGGAATGTAAGTTAAAAAAGTAGACCGTCGGTGCTCAGTGACAGCCCGCGGTCTCAGTGCACCGGACGCGCCCCCCGGGGTGTTGGGC
>NW_025943341.1:48150-51225 GCF_000764305.2 Hyalella azteca | reverse complement strand
AGCATCCTCTTCTGGGAGGCTGCGGTCACGGCCTTGACTGTCCTTACTTCTTGAACATGTTCGTGAACGCAGGCCTTGAATATCGCCTTAAAAACAAGGCTGCGGTCACGGCCTTGACTGTCCTTACTTCTTGAACATGTTCGTGAACGCAGGCCTTGAATATCGCCTTAAAAACAAGGCTGCGGTCACGGCCTTGACTGTCCTTACTTCCTGAACATGTTCGTGAACGCAGTCTTTAAATCTTGCCCTAGGGTACCCACACAGTGAAAGCAGGTTTGCCCGCGCGGGCAACCTGCTCAAACCTGCCACAAGAATGAACATAGGATAATAATGTAAGTGTTTACAGTGAAAACCTGTACGAATAGGGCAGCGCCAGGCCTATTTATTTCAATTTAAGGCGCCAGCCTAAGCAGGTAATCAGCACGCTGGCAACCTGCTTTCACTGTGTGGGTACCCTTAAAAATGGGTAGAATGTGTCCCATGCACGGTAGAACGTAGAATGGGTCCTATGCACGGTAGAACGTAGGATGGGTCCTATGCACGGTAGAACGTTGAATGGGTCCCATGCACGGTAGAACGTTGAATGGGTCCCATGCACGGTAGAACGTAGAATGAGTCCCATGCACGGTAGAACGTAGAATGGGTCCCTTCATACACAGTAGAACGTATAATGGGTCTCATTCATTCACAGTAGAACGTAGAATGGGTCTCATTCATTCACAGTAGAACGTGCAGGCAGCTGCACATTGTGCTCATTAAAAGCAAGTTCAGACGGACCTCGCCGCACTGCTGAACTCAACTGAACTACAAGTGCCACGGCCTCGTCATCGTTACTATAAGCGTCGTGGTGTGTATGGCTGTAAAGTCACGTCTCAATCTCGACCTCAGTGATGATACAAGACAAGAGGTTACGTCGATAGTGTTCTTAATTCGGCGCGTGTTACCGTGTATTGATTAATAAAGCGTGGTGGCTAGGATAAATAAATAAAGCGTGGTGGCTGGGATAAATAAATAAAGCGTGGTGGCTGGGATAAATAAATAAAGCGTGGTGGCTGGGATAAATAAAGCGTGTTGGCTGGGAGCTGTGCAATAGCGCCTCGAAGCTGGTACTGCTGGTGCAGCTTGACCAGTTTTTCTTTGACGGCCGCTTGCGTAATTTTGACAAGAGTTCCCTTCTCTTCCTCTGACACAAGTTTCCGAACCTGACGTTTCTTTTTTAAGATGAATAATTCATAACCTGATCATTACAGAGCTTCTGTCTACATTGTAGAAAAGCTTGTGATCACCTAAATTGTTGTCGCTACCTGTGTGATGAACGCAGTTAAGCTTGTGTTGTTTGTACCTGAGATTCCATTGTGAAAGTTCACGCTTAACGTCCTCATGAAATCACCGAATCTCGTGCAACAAGTGTGCCGTGCTCGCCGTGACCTCATATATGAGGTCAGCGACCTGACCGACTATTTTCTGCCAGTCTTGTAAATTAATATGCTTATAAACTTAATTTGTGCACGTGAAACTTACTATACTGCTCAATGCTTTAGCTGTCCTGTTTGCCATTGCCATCTTTCCCGAATAGGTTGGTTGAAGTTTCTACAGTTTTGTATATTTCCGTATATTTTCCGTATAGGTTTGAATGTTCGGTGCAAATCTTGCAGAAATTTTCAGCTAGGTAAGCTAGAAGGCAGGGACTATAAGGCCATATTCTAGACGTTCACTGGGATGTAAATGCATTTTTTGACATGCATCACAAGATGCCCGCTCATACGTACTGAAATCGTAATTCTGATCATTAGTTCATGTCTCACGTAAGTATGCCAGAGTTATTCCAAGAGCTGAGCGCTGATTGGCTGATTTGTTACGACGTCGTAATTATGTACGAGTATCGAAGCTCTAGCGGAAACGGTCGGTAGATAAATTTTTGAGCGTTGACGCTCTTGACGCCGACACTTGCCTGCAAGTAGCGACCACACCTGGGGCCATACTTTCAAAACTCGCCAAGTGAACGTAAGTACTTACGTTCTATTTTGTTGTCTATGATTGGTGGATTTTGATTGAAAAGCCGTCAATGATTGGCTAATGAACTTACGATCTCTTAACTTTTTTTGAAAGTATGTGCCCTGAAATACGACCATCACAACAGGTTACTTACTTATGACCATCACAACAGGTTACTTACTTACGACCATCACAACAGGTTACTTACTTACGACCATCACAACAGGTCACATACTTACGACCATCACACCAGGTTACTTACAGTTACATACGACCATCACACCAGGTTATTTACAACCATCACAACAGGTTACTTTCTTACGACCATCACAACAGGTTACTTACTTACGACCATCATAACAGGTTACTTACTTACGACCATCACAACAGGTTACTTACTTACGACCATCACAGGGCGTGTACCGTGCGTGCCACGCTGTTATAGTGCGTGTACCGTGCGTGAAAAGTGCTCGCAGTGCGGCGAGAAGTAAGCAACAGCATCGTGCATCAGGTGGCCTAAATGAGTACGGATGCCTGATAGTCAGGGCAGCGAGCCATCGTGGCCTGGGACTGCTATGTCCCAAACATTAAAAGGATACTAAGTGCGTGTGTTGCGCGGGCTATTTTTGCGTGTATTGCGCGGGCAAAGCTGTGAACTGCAGGGCAATGCTGTAATGCTCTTCTATAATATCTATAAATACACCGCAGAATAACTTATACTCAAGCACACCGGGACATGGCGTTGCCGGGACATGGCGTTGCCGGGACATGGCGTTGCCGGGACATGGCGTTGCCGGGACATGGCGTTGTTGGGACATGGCGTTGCGGGACATGGCGTTGCGGGACATGGCGTTGCGGGACATGGCGTTGCGGGACATGGCGTTGCGGGACATGGCGTTGCGGGACATGGCGTTGTCGGGACATGGCGTTGCGGGACATGGCGTTGCGGGACATGGCGTTGCGGGACATGGCGTTGCGGGACAAGGCGTTGCGGGACATGGCGTTGCGGGACATGGCGTTCTCGGGACATAGCGTTGCGGGACATGGCGTTGTCGGGACATGGCGTTGTCGGGACATGGC